>NC_090387.1:93722940-94025908 GCF_036365525.1 Heterodontus francisci | reverse complement strand
ACAAACAGAAATGTGATAATGGATAGTTAATCTGTTTTAATGATGTTGATTGTGGGGTAAATATTATCCAGGTCACTGGTGATAACACCCCTGCTCTTCTTTGAAATAGAGCCATACTGAGGGAATGCTGAACTGCCAAAGGTGTCATCTTGCATTTGAGACATTATCTGAGGCCCTGTCTGCCATCTCAGGTGGATGTAAAGGATGATGTGTGCAGTATGATGTGTGCATTGGGACATCCCAATGCACACCTCAGAACTCAGACATCAGAATGCTGTCCCCAGCTGCACCTCTCTCACAACCCTCCCTCCCCAATCCCCTCACCCCATCCCCCTCTCCCCAGACTCCACTTCCACAGTCTACCTCTTCCTCATCTTTCTCTCCCCAGTCTCCCTCTCCCTAGCCCCACACCTTCCAAACCCTCTCTTCGCAGTCACCCGCTCTCTCCCAGACCTCGTCTGCTCAGCCCCGCTCTGCGCAACCCTCTCTACCCAATCCCCCTCTCCACAGTCCCTTCTCAACTGTCCCCCTCTCCCCCATCACCCTGCAACCCGTGGGATCAGAAGTTGGATTTGAATCTCTAATAGGGAAAGAAAGAGACCAACCCAAGGGAGGAGATACTGAGAAACTGGTGCGGACCACGTGAGCTCTGAAAGAGGCCCCTGGGCTGCACAAGAGAGGACCACCCAGATCCTTGAGGCCCTGCAGGAGACCTGAGAGTCTGAGGGACAAACCCCAGTGAAATGTGGGAACAGATTGTTTGCACTGAGCTTCATTCACCCTGTTGAATGTTCTCAAGATGGGATGTACAGCCGATGTAATGTTGTCCTAGTTCAGACACAGTTCCCCGAGTGTTTCTCATTGACTCATTCTCCTGAGATCTGAGTACAAATAGCATTACGGCAGCTGGGGGAATTTAAATTCAACAATGATAACTTACATTTATATAGCGACTTAAATGTAATAAAACATCCCAAGATGCCTCACAGGATCATTATAAAATAAAATATGACGAGCTAAATAAGGAGATATTCAGTCAGATGACCAAAAGCTTGGTCAAAGAAGTAGGTTTTTTGAGGAGTGTCTTAAAGGAGGAAAATGAAATGGAGAGGTGGAGGTCAGGTATTCCAGAGTTTGGCGGCTTAGGCAACTAGAGGTGTGGCCACCAATGGTGAAGCAATTAAAGTCGGGGTTGTACAAGAGGCCAGTATTAGAAGAGTGCAGATATCTTGGAGGGTTTTGGGGCTGGAGGAGATTACAGAGATAGGGAGGGGCGAGGCCATGGAGGGATTAGAAAACAAGGATGAGAATTTTAAAATCAAGACGTGCTTGACTGGGAGCCAATGTAGGACAGTGAGCACAGGAGTGATACGGGAATGAGACTTGTTGTGAGTTAAGACACGGGCAGCAGAGTGAGACCAGCCAGGAGGGCATTGAAATAGTCAAGTCTAGAGGTAACGAAGGCATGAATGAGGGTTTCAGCAGCAGATAAGCTGAGAGGAGGGGGTGATGTTGGGTGATGTTACGGAGGATGAAATAGATGGTCTTAGTAGATGGCAGAAACATGAAGTCAGAAGCACATCTCGGGGTCAAATGTGAAACCATGATTGTGAACAGACTGGATTAAACTTAGACTGTTGCTGGTGAGAGAGATGGAATTGGGAGCTAGGAAATGGAGTTTGGAGCAGAGACCAAAAACAATGGCTTCAGTCTTCCCAATATTTAATTGGAGGAAATTTCTGCTCATCCAATACTGGATGTCAGATAAGCAGTCTAATAATTTAGCAACAGTGGAGGTGGAGGAATCGAGAGAGGTGGTAGTGAGGTAAAGCTGGGTGTCGTCAGTGTAAATGTGAAAACTAACGATGTGCTTTCAGATGATGTCGCCGAGGGGCAGCATGTAGATGAGAAATAGGAGGGGAAGACGACCATATGGCCCATCGATCCTGCTCCTTCATTCAATATGATCATGGCTGATCTTGGGCTTGGGACCAAGGATAGATCTTTGGGGGGACACCAGTGGTAACAGTGCGGGAGCAGGAAGAGAAGCCATTGCAAGTGATTCTCTGTCTACAATTAATTACATAAGAATGGAACCAGGTGAGAGCAGTCCCACCCAGCCGGACGACAGTGGAGAGGTGTTGGAGGAGGATGGTGTGGTCAATCATGCAGACAGGCCGAGAAGGATGAAGAGGGAAAGTTTACATTTGTCACAGTCACATAGGATGTTATTTGTGACTTTAAGAGCTGTTTTGGTACTAAATAAATCTAGAAATCTGGAATAAAATGCTGGTATCTGTAATGGTGACCATGGAACCAGCGGATTGTTGTAAAAACCCAGCTGGTTCATTGATGTCCTTTACAGTAAGAAATCTGCTGTCCTTTCCTATTCTGACCTATGTGTCTCCAGATCCACAACAATGTGGCTAACTCTGAAATGACCTAGCAAGCTACTCAATTATTGGCGATTAGGGATGGGCAATAAATGCTGGCCTTCCAGCGACACCATGAGCTGCATTCATCCAGGCAAGTGGAGGGTATTACATCACGCTCCTGCCTTGTAGATGGTGAATAAGCATTGGCGAGACAGGAGATGAGTTACTCGCCGCAGAATTCCCAGCCTCTGACCTGCTCCTGTGGTCACAGTATTTATACTATCGCCTCCAGTCCAGAACCAAGGTCACTCCAACCTCTGTCATTGAGCTGTAGTATGCTGATGTCGCTTGCATATGTGCACACTCAGAGGCCATGCTTCAAACCCTTGTTGATGCATTCACAGAAGCGTATGATAGAATGGGCCTTCAGCTAAATATCCGGAAGACAAAGGTCCTCTACCAGCCTGCTCCTGCAGCACAATCCTGCCCCCCAACTATTAAGATCCATGGCGAACCACTGGACAATATGGATCACTTCCCATAACTTGGGAGCCTGCTGTCAGCAAGGGAAGACATCGACGATGAAACTCAGCATCGCCTCCAGTGTGCCAGCGCAGACTTTGGTTGTCTGCAAAAAAGAGTGTTTGAAGACAAAGACCTCAAACCTGGCACCAAGCTCATGGTCTACAGAGTCACAGTGTTACCTGCCCTCCTGTATGCGTCGGAAACATGGACACTGTACAGCAAAGCCCCGGAGAGATATCACCAGCGGTGCCTCCACAAGATCCTGCAAATTTAGTGGCAGGACAGGCGCTGTAATATCAGTGACATCTCTCAGGCCAACACCCCCAGTATTGAGACACATGGCTAGTCAGTTATGGGGCGGGCACAAAACTCCCAAAACAAGCTTTCTACTCCGAGCTCCATCATGGCAAGGGGCTACCAGGAGGGCAGAGGAAATGCTACAAGGATGTCCTTAAAGCCTCCCTGAAAAAATGTGACATCTCCACCATTTCGCGGGAATCACTTGCCCGAGACGGCCCAAAATGGTGAAGAAGCATCCGCGACGATGCCAGCCAGCTCGAACAACTTCGACATACCCAGGCAGCGACCAAGTGTAAACAGCAGAAGAAACATTTGGAAATTCGAGCATCCCATTCACTCGCCTCACCAAACACCACCTGCCCCACCTGTGGCAGAGTGTGAGGATCCAGAATTGGACTATTCAGTCTCCTAATGACCCACAACCCTGGAGTGGAGGAAAGTCATCCTTGTTTTTGAGGAACTGCCCAAAAAGAAGATTTATATGGCTGGTACAGTTCAGTTTCTGGGTCAATGGTAACCTGCAGGATATTGATAGTGGCGTACTCAGTAATGGTAATGTCATTGAGTGTAAAGGGAAGATGGTTAGATTCTCTCTTGTTGGAAATGGTCATTGCCTGGCACTTGTGTGACGCGAATGTTACCTTGCCACTTATCAGCCCAAGATTGGATATGGTCCAGGTCTTGCTGCATTTCTACACGGACTGCTTCAGTATCTGAGGAGTCACGAATGGTGTTGAACATTGTGCAATCATCAGTGAACATCCCCACTTCTGACCTTATGATTGAAGGAAAGTCATGGATGAAGCAGCTGAAGATGGTTGGGCCTAGCACACTACCCTGAAGGACTCCTGCAGTGATGTCCTGGAGCTGAGATGATTGACCTCCAATAACCACAACCATCTTCCTTTGTTCTAGGTATGACTCCAACCAGTGGAGAGTTTTCCCCCTGATTCCCATTGACTCCAGTTTTGCTAGGGCTCATTGATGCCATACTCGGTCAAATGCTGTGAGGTCAGGAGCTGAGTGGCCCTGGCAGAACCCAAACTGAGCTGGTTATTGCTGTGTAAGTGCTGCTTGATAGCACTGTCGATGCCACCTTCCATCACTTTGCTGATGATGAAAAGTAGACTGATACAGCGATAATTGGTCGGGTTATATTTTTCCTGCTTTTTGTGTAGAGGACATACCTGGGCAATTTTCCACCTTGCTGGGTAGATGCCAGTGTTGTAGCTGTACTAAAACAGCTTGGCTTGGGGCACAGCAAGTTCTGGAGCATAGGTCTTCAATACTATGGCCGGAATGTTGTTGAGGCCCATAGCCTTTGCAGTATCCAGTGCCTTCAGCAGTTTCATGATATCACGTGGAGTGAATCGGATTTGATGAAATAACAGAGAAGGTTGATGAAGGGAAAGCAATGGATGTTGTTTATATGGATTTTATGAAAGCGTTTGACAAAGTATCACATAAAAGGCTGGTTAACAAAATTGAATAGGAGGGTCCATGTCAATTTGGATAAAAAAATAGGTTTATGGACAGAACACAGCGAGTTGTGGTAAATGATTGTTTTTCAGTCTGGAGGATGGTAGACAGTGGTGTTCCCCAAGGGTCAATGCAGGGACCACTGCTCTTTTGATTTATATAAATGACTAGTATATTGTAATACAGAATAAAATTTCAAAATTTGCCACTGATGCCAAACTTAGAGGTGTGGAAAACATTGAGGATGATACAAACTGCCTGCACAGGACATAGAGAGGCAAACAGAATGGGCAGAGAGGTGGCAAATGGAATTTAATACTGACAAGTGTGAGGTGAAGCATTTTGGCAGAAGAAATGGGTAGAGGCAATATACACTTAGTTCTAAAGATTGTGCAGGAACAGACAGACCTGGGGGTTCATGTGTATAGATCTTTGAAGGTGACAGGACATATTGAGAGAGTGGTTAGTAAAGCATATGGGATCTTGGGATTCATAAATAGACACATTGAGTACAAAAGCAGGGAAGTTCATGATTGACACATGGGAATATGATATTATTGCTATCACAGAGACATGGTTGAGGGAAGAGCAAGACTGGCGTGACGGTAAGTGTAAAAGAGGAGGTGGCATTGCACTATTGATCAAGGAGTCAATTACTGCAGTAAGGAGGGATGATATCTTAGAAGGTTCCTCAAATGAGTCCATATGGGTAGAACTTAAAAGAAAAAGGGGGCAATCACTTGGCTGGGAGTGTACTATAGGCCTCCAAACAGTCAGGGAGAGATAGAGGAGCAGATATGTAGGCAAATCTCAGAGAGGTATAAAAATAATAGGGTAATAATAGGGGAGTTCAACTTCCCCAATATTAACTGGGATAGTCTTAGTGCTTAAAGGGGGTGGAATTCTTAAAATGCATACAGGAGAGCTTTTTGAGCCAGCATATAGAAAGTCCTACAAGAGAAGGGGCAGTACTGGACCTAATCCTAGGGAACGAAGCCAGACAAGTGGTAGAAGTGTCAGTGGGGGAGCATTTCGGGGATAGTGACCATAACTCTAAGAATTAAGGTAATTATGGAAAAAGACAAAGATGGACAGGAAATAAAAGTGCTGAATTGAATCTGTGTGTGGAGCCAGAGGACATAGGTGAGGTTTTCAATGATTACTTTTCATCTGTGCCCACTATGGAGAAGGACGATGTAGGTGTAGAGATCAGGGAGGGGGATTGTGATATACTTGAACGTATTAGCATTGAAAGGGAGGAGGTATTAGCCGATTTCAATATGATAAAACAGAATCTGCCCAAAGTGGACTGGGAGCAGCTACTTGTCAGAAAGTCTACATCAAACCAGTGGGAGTCATTCAAAAAGGAAATAGTGAGTGTTCAGGCCAACATGCTCCCATAAAGGTGAAGGGTAGGACCAACAAGTTCAGGAAACCCTGGATGTCAAGGGATATAGAGGATTGCATAAGGGAAAAAAGGAGGCTTATGGCAGATTCTGAGCGCTGAAAACAGCGGAGGCACTAGAGGAGTATAGAAAGTGTAGGAGGGTACTTAAAAAAAGTAAGTAAGGGAGCAAAGAGGGGGCATGAAAAAACACTGGTGGGCAAGATAAAGGAAAATCCCTAGACGTTTTATAAGTATATTAAGGGCAAGAGGATAACCAGGGAAAGATTAGGGCCCATTAGGGACGAAAGTGGCAATCTGTGTGTGGAGCCAGAGGACATAGGTGAGGTTTTCAATGATTACTTTTCATCTGTGCCCACTATGGAGAAGGACGATGTAGGTGTAGAGATCAGGGAGGGGGATTGTGATATACTTGAACGTATTAGCATTGAAAGGGAGGAGGTATTAGCAGTTTTAGTGGGCTTAGAAGTAGATAAATCCCCAGGCCCAGATGAGATGTACCCCAGGCTGTTATGTGAGGCAAGGGAGGAGATAGCAGGGGCTCTGACACAAATTTTCAAATCCTCTCTGTCCACAGGAGAGGTACCAGAGGATTGGAGGACAGCGAATGTGATACCATTATTCAAGAAGGGTAGTAGGGATAAACCAGGTAATTACAGGCCAGTGAGTCTAACATCAGTGGTAGGGAAACTATTGGAAAAATTCTGAGGGACAGGATTAATGTCCCCTTGGAGAGGCAAGGATTAATCAAGGGTAGACAGCATGGCTTTGTCAAGGGGCGATCATGTCTAACAAATTTGATTAAATTTTTTGAGGAGGTGACTAGGTGTGTAGATGAGGATTGATGTAGTCTACATGGACTTCAGTAAGGCTTTTAATAACGACCCGCATGGGAGATTGGTTAAGAAGGTAAGAGCCCATGGGATCCAGGGCAATTTGGCAAATTGGATCCAAAATTGGCTTAGTGGCAGGAGGCAGAGGATGAAGGTCGTCGGTTATTTTTGCGAATGGAGGACTGTGACCATTGGGGTACCGCAGGGATCGGTGCTGGGACCCTTGCTGTTTGTAGTGTACATTAATGATTTAGACGTGAATATAGGAGGTATGATCAGTAAGTCCGCAGATGACATGACAATTGGTGGTGTCGTAAATAGTGAGGATGAAAGCCTTAGATTACAGGACGATATAGATGGGCTGGTAAGATGGGCGGAGCAGTGGCAAATAGAATTTAATCCTGAGAAATGTGTGGTGATGCATTTTGGGAGGACCAACAATGGATGGTAGGACCCTAGGAAGTACAGAGGGACCTTGGTGTACTTGTCCATAGATCACTGAAGGCAGCAGCATAGGTCGATAAGGTGGTTAGGAAGGCATATGGGATACTTGCCTTTATTAGCCGAGGCATAGAATATAAGAGCAGGGAGGTTATGATGGAGCTGTATAAAATGCTTGTTAGGCCACAGCTGGAGTACTGTGTACCGTTCTGGTCACCACGCTATAGGAAGGATGTGATTGCACTAGAGAGGGCGCAGTGGAGATTCACCAGGATGTTGCCTGGGCTGGAGTATTTTAGCTATGAAGAGAGACTGGATAGACTAGGGTTGTTTTCCTTAGAGTAGAGAAGGCTGAGGGGGGACCTGATTGAGGTATACAAAATTATGAGGGGCATTGATAGGTTAGATAGGAAGAAACTTTTTCCAGGGGGCATAGATTTAAACTAAGGGGCAGGAGGTTTAGAGGGGATTTGAGAAAATAAAATTTCACCCAGAGGGTGGTTGGAATCTGGAATACACTGCCTGGAGGGGTGGTAGAGGCAGGAACCCTCACTATATTTAAGTATTTAGATGAGCACTTGAAACATCATAGCATACAAGGCTACGGGCCAAGTGCTGGAAAATGGGAATAGAAAAGATAGGCTTGATGGCCGGCCCGGACACAATGGGCTGAATGGCCTGTTTCTGTGCTGTATGACTCTAAGTTATGCTGAACCTTTCTAAAGCTCTGGTTAGGCCCCAACTATAGTTTTGCATCCAGTTCCATATTGTGAAGCATCTGGTTCAGCCTCAGAAAGCTGCCAGTCACACTTTACCCCTAGGCTCTGCCAATGCCATCTGTACTGTGTGAGTGTCAGACCATAATACAGTTTGTGTCAGGCTGATGGTGAGCCTGGGCAGTAGGATACCCTTGGTAGGATATTCAGCTGTGGGAAGTACCACTTTGTAACCGGTCCTGTCCTCATTCAGAATGGTCATGTGGTCAACTTCCAGCAGGATACAGGAAACTGCAGAGAGGCAGGAGTTGGGGGCAGGGACTGTGAGTTGGGAGCAGGGGCTGGAAATGGGCTTGGAAGCAGTGGGAAGAGTGCTGGATTGGTCTGGGAGGGTGGCACAGGCTCAAGACAATGAGTGGCTCAGTGAAGAGGGGGAGAGAGGTTTGGGTCATGATTTGAACTGGGGTTCAGGGAGAGGGAGGTTCAGGGGCTCAGGGTGCAGGGAAGGAGAGAGGTTCAGGAGGAGACGGACTCCGAGACTTCTCGAAGAGGGGAGACATTCTGCTCCCTCTGAGTTTTAGCCCCCTCTTGTCTCCTCTGTAGCCCTTTAGTGGCTGGAGGGTCTGGCAGGACTGCCTGGTGCTGCGCAGCAGGGGACACAGGGGATTGAGGTGGGTCTTTCTCACTTCTTGTTGTGTTTCCCTTTTCAGAGGTGAGGGGAGAGGCTGTGAAGCCCCCATACCTCTACCCATCGCCAGCTGCCAAATGTAACCACATTATCAACCCCGTGTACACGGTGCACTGCAAGGATTCCCCTCCCTCCCCATGTACACAGCGCACTGCAGGGTTTCCCCTCCCCTGTGTACACGGCACCCTGCAGGGATTCCACCCGCACCCCACACACACGGTGCACTATAGGGAGCCCCCTCCCTCCCAGTGGTGAGCTTCTATAACCTGGGCTTCAAGAGAGCTATGACTAGCAGGATTTTGAACCGGGGAGCCATCGCTGGCCAGCCCTCACCTGAAGCCCATGCAGGGACACGAGAGAGTGTGGGGACTGGAGGCCTGAGCTGTGCTTCCTAACCCAGTGTTAGATTTGGTTTCGGAGTCACAGATTACCCAAAAAAGGGTCAAACTCATAGGTGGTTTTCAAGTAGGTTATGATGTATAAGCTAAATAGACGGAAAAGACATACAACCCATGACAGGTGAAAACAGTTTACCTGTCCTGGATGATGAACAGATGGATGGTGGGAAACTGAAGAGTTCCCTCCCGAGCACCTATTCATATCCTTTATTTCCAGCAGCTGAAGGGTGTCCTACATCAATCACTTGTTTGATTCCAATTGCCCAATCATTTAGGGACAGGTGCTCAAAATAAACCCTTCCTATGATCATCACTCTGTCCCCAAAGTCACCTTCCACCTTATGTCCTGCTTGTTATCGTTTGTAAACTTCTGCTAGTCACTTGTCTAGACAGAGGGCGAGGCTCCATTGATTAGCTTTAGGAATGTCTTGTTTCAAGGCCTGTGTTAGAGTTATATGCTTGGCAGAGATAACAGGCCTCTGCTGTCCTGTGTGTGACAGCCTGCAGACTGCGACAGAATCGTTCTGAATAAGAGACAGAGAGCGATTTCTATAATATCCAATGAATTTAGTTAAGATTTTATAAGGTTATTAGACAGCCATTTCTATCCCTGTGAACTGAGGGCAGGTTGAACAGCCCTGTCTCTACCTCAGAGCAGCAGCTTTGCACAGACCAGCTGGGAAACTGAACCATGTGTCACTGGTCAAAGGGAGAAATATTAAGCTCCTGAAGAAGGTGTCTGTGTGTGAGGGGCTCAGAGACACGGAGAGAGGTTTCCTGAGTTTTCTGAGGCAATGCCATTCTCCAGATCTATATTAATGTCCCTCTTGTTATTTGAATCATGAACATACTCTTCAGAGAAACAGGCACTTAGAAATGCAGCATTAAACAAGAAACGGGAAGCTGGTGCAGGTTAAACTTGGAACGAAGATTTCAAGCTGCAACTTTCACTTCCACACAAGGGATAATTGTCAGTCTCTGATACTAGAATTCAGAGAGATCAAAACGCAGCAGCTCCTGGAATTAACACTCACTCTGGGACTGGGCTCAGATACTCTCAGCTCACAGGCAGGGCCAGAATAGAGAGAGGATCAAACAGACACCATCAAACTGCATTGAAGCTCCCTTCGTGCTGCACTGAGAGTCCATTCACACTTCACCGAGAGTCCCTTCGTGCTGTACTGAGCCTCCATTCAAACCTCGTGTTCTGTAATGTCTGGGTGGGTGAATGGAGTTTGCCACTTACTGATGGAGCTCAGAGGAGGTCACTGGAAAGTTAATGGAATGGTCAGTTATGTTGTAGTCTGGTCACTGGACATTGTGTTCATGGTGAAACGAGATACCTCTTTGTGCTCAGGCGAGGTATCTTTCTGTGGTTGGGTGGGGTATCCCTCCCTAATCAAGTGGGATATCTCTCTGTAATCAGGTGGGATCTCTCTCCATAGTTTGGGGATATCTCTCTGTGGTGAGGTGGGATAGCACCTGTGACTTTGGCCAGAGTGGTCTCAGCAAGTTGGTGTGATGGGATTTGAACATGGATGGATGAACATGGCTCTGTGGTGATGTGTTTGTGTAAGATACAGAGGGAAGGAAGTTAGTAATGGAGCTGTCAATGGAGAGAGCAGTGGGTTCATGGTGGATTATTAAAGGAAGGGGTTGTGATGCTGATTTTAAAAGGGAAATAAGAGGTTTATGAAGATGCAGAGAATGATGATGTCATAGCACTTCTTCCTCTTAATGAAATGGTCCTAGGTTCTACTCCCACTCTAGAAACTGAAGTATATAATCCAGGCTGTCAGTCCCAGTGCAGTACTGAGGGAATTCTGCACTGTCAAATATGTGTATTTCAGATAAGTCATTAAACCAAGGCCCTGTCTGCCTGCTCAGCTGAGAGATCCCATGGCTCTATTTTGAAGAAGAGCAGGGGAATTCTCCCAGTGTCCTGGCCAATAATTATCTCTCAACCAACATCACTAAAACAGATTAGCTGGTGATGATCTCGTTGCTATTGGTGGGATCTTGCAGTGCATAAATTGGCTTCTGCAGTTCCTAATTCCATCTATGATTTCTGGAAAACTCTTTGGGAAGTCTGGAGGTTGTGAAAGGCACACTAAGAATGTAAATCCTTCATTCTTTCCTGGAGCAGGGAGAGGGAGTGGGGAATGTAAGCAGGAAATGTGATCAGGAATTGGGACTGGGGAATGGGAGTGGAATGGGAGCTGATGGAGGTCAGATGACGCTGCCAGAACTGAAAATGAAGACTGGCTTGTCGGTCTATTCAAAACGTGGGATTTCCTACAAGGCAGTGCAGAGGATTTGGGAATGTGGAGTCACACCCACTGTGCTTCGTGACTGGTTCCAGTTTGGTATCTGATCCCAGATCTGAAATAAATTTATTAAACAGTCGAACAGAAACAAGAGGCGACCTGTGGTGTAAAAGTGAGAATATGGACTGAAAGGACTGAAATGTTGTAACTGATCAATTTTCGGCTGCATACCATGCCTGCTATGCTATGAGAATGTACTTAAGGCATTATATATTCAGTCAAATTGACCATTGTTGAATTTGGTAGCTTGATCTTTGTGGGAACACAAGGGTTAAGAGTGTGGGAAATAGTGAGGAAATCCTGGGCAATTCACTGTGTGCTGCATTCTTAAGACAAGACATGGACAGTAAATGACCAAAGGCTTGTAATTACAAGAAGGCAAGATTTGGGTAATAAAATGACCAAAAGCCTGTAATTATAAGAAATCAGGTATGGGATCTGTTCTGTTCCTATCACAAACATTCCAATGGTACAAATACCTATGATTATCAAAATACTGACAGGGTGAACTTCATAAAGGAATCTTGTAACTTCTTCTGGTTCCATGGTCATCATTATGGTCAGGGGAGTGAGGAACCTTGAAACAGTGTGAAGGAAGACGCCTGAGTGATTGAGAGAGGGATAGACATTCACAGCATAGCTGGCAACAGAGGCTGTCTACTTTGTCCTTATCATTAGCATCTGCTCGGGACTCTGTTCATGAGAGGTAACATCACCCTTGTCTACTCACAGAGCTGACCATACAGGGAGTAAGCTATCCCTGATTTCCACAGGTTCTGAACACATGTACAGAGGGGTATAAGAAAGGCAAACTTTCCTTTGTCCTTCACTGTATAGCCGACCATTGGCCAATGCGTCAAAAGTTACATCTTTTCCCCTGGGCGACTGATCAATGCTCCAGGTGTGAACAGAGACTAGAGGGGACAAGCTGGGCTACATCATTCAGGGAACATGTAACCCTTTAGTCTCCTGGTTGAGTTAAAGCTGGAGGGGGAAGTGCCAGTTTTCGGTGGTTGAGTTAAAGAGATTGAAGGGCAAGGCCGGGGACTGTGTGGAAGATTCAGCTTTGTGGAAATCATCCAGACAACTGGATGTGTAAACCTTTGATCTGCTAGTTTAATGTAAGGCAGGCTAGTTGTCCTGTGGAATGGGAAGATTCAGATTCTGTGAGGTATTTATATAAGGAGAACACAACTAAATTGAAAGAGATCAGTTTGTGAGTTTTGTCAACATGGTGTTATTCACCTGTTCATCAGCTATCAGTGTGCTATTCATATCCTTGTGATTTTGAAGCATGTTCAATAAAGTTGGTTTGAGAATTTTGTCGTCCTATACCTTTGCCAATGTCATTATTTATCCTATTCAAGTCTGAATCCTCAGCAAATGGAATGTGTATGGGGGTCACGCAGGCAGTGGGATGGGGGTATAGGAAAAGATATTGATCATGTACAGTGATTGATCATGCAGAGAAAGACCCTCATACTGACCCCAATGACATCATGCCCAAGGGGAGAGTGAGGGTCAATCCTGGATATAACGGATCCCTTTCCTTTATCTGGCACTGTGGTTGAGATAACCTGGCCAGCTTTTGGAAGAAGATCCCTCCTGAACAACTGATCATCGATCAGTGGGAACTTGAGGAGATTAAAGACGCAGACTAGATGGGAGTCTGTGGATGTCGTTTGTAACATTGATTTTACAGTAATATTCATTGGGACTATAGTGCTATTTTACTGGAATTCTATGTAATCTAACCTACGTGTAATCTTTAATCTTGTAGTGCAAGTTTAATGTTTAATTCTTGAAAGCCATCTGGAGTAAAGTTTAAGGTATTTCAACGAGCTCATTTATTTCTATTGGATCACATCTGTTGTTAAGTAGGACAAGAATTGTGAATACTTGTTTTAACATTATTTGTCCTAAAGTAGTGAAAATAGGAAGACACAGGATTGCACACACGTTCCTCAGGAAATACCGTTACTAAAAATATTCTTCAGTCTCTGCGAAAAACCAATCTGGAACATTCCAGAAAATGTGAATTTGTGGAGATGGCATAATTCTAGAAGAGCAGGGAGTGTGGGTCAGGAGAAGGCAACAGTTTATTGATCTACAGAGGGCACAAGGGGGAGACGGCACAGGGGGGAGAGGGAACAAGTGGAGATGGTGCACCGGAGAGGACACAGGGCAGAGGGGAGGAGGGCACGGGGAGAGGGCACAGGGGAGGAGGGCACAGGGGGAGGGGGCACAGGGGGAGGGGGCACAGGGGGAGGGGGCACAAGGGGAGGGGGCACAGGGGGAGGGGGCACAAGGGGAGGGGGCACAGGAGGATGGGGCACAGGGGGATAGTGCACAGGGAGAGGGCACAAGGGGACAGGGCACAAGGCGAAAGAGGATAGGCCACAGGGTAGAGGACATTGGGCACAGGCACAGTGGGAGAGGAGACAGGGCACAGGGTAGAGGACACTGGGCACAGGGGGAGAGGGGAAATAGCACAGGGTAGAGGACATTGAGCACAGTGGACAGGGGGAAAGGCACAGGGTAGAGGACATTGGGCACAGGCACAGTCGGAGAGGGGACAGGGCACAGGGTAGAGGACACTGGGCACAGGGGGAGAGGGGACAGGGTACAGGGTAGAGGACAGTGGACACAGGCACAGTGGGAGAGGGGACAGGGCACAGGGTAGAGGACATTGGGCACAGGCACAGTGGGAGTGTGGACAGGGTACAGGGTAGAGGACATTGGGCACAGGCAAAATGGGAGAGGGGACAGGGCACAGGGTAGAGGACATTGGACACAGGGGAGAGGGGACAGGGCACAGGGTAGAGGACATTAGGCACAGGGCACAGTGGGAGAGGGGTCAGGGCACAGGGTAGAGGACATTGGGCACGGGCACAGTGGGAGAGGGGACAGGGCATGGGTAGAGGACATTGGGCACAGGCACAGTGGGAGTGGGGACAGGGCACAGGGTAGAGGACATTGGGCACAGGCACAGTGGGAGAGGGGACAGGGCATGGGTAGAGGACATTGGGCACAGGCACAGTGGGAGTGGGGACAGGGCACAGGGTAGAGGACATTGGGCACAGGCACAGTGGGAGAGGGGACAGGGCACAGGGTAGAGGACATTGGGCACAGGCACAGGGGTAGGGGGGCAGAGCTCAGGGTAGAGGAGACTGAGCACAGGCAAAGTGGGAGAGGGGATAGAACCCAGTGTAGAGGACATTGGGCACAAGGGGAGAGGGGCAGGACACAGGGTACAGGACATTGGGCACAGGCAGAGTGGGAGAGGGTACAGGGCGCAGGGTAGAGGACATTGGGCACAGGCACAGTGGGAGAGGTGTCAGGCCACAGGTAGAGGGGTCAGGGCACTGGCACAGGGAACAGGGCAAAGGGTAAAGGTCATTGGGCACAGGCACAGTGGGTTGGGGGTCAGGGCAGAGGCACAGTGGAACAGGGGACAGGGCACAGGGTAGAGGACATTGGGCACAGGGGGAGAGGGGAAACAGCACAGGGTAGAGGACATTGGGCACAGGGGAAGAGGGGAAACAGGACAGGGTAGAGGACATTGGGCACAGCCACATGGGGTGAGGACTCAGGGCACTGGGTAGAGTACTTTGGGCACAGGCACAGTGGGAGATGGGTCAGGGCACAGGGTAGAAGACATTAGGCACAGGGCACAGGGGTAGACGGGACAGGGCACAGGGTAGAGAACATTAGGGACAGCGCACAGTGGGTGAGGGGACAGGGCTCAGGGTAGGGAACATTGGGCTCAGGGGTGAGGGAACAGGGCACAGGTAGAGGGGTCAGGGCAGAGGCTCAGTGGAACAGGGGACAGGGCACAGGGTAGAGGACATTAGGCAGAGGCACAGTGGGTGAGGGGACAGGGCACAGGGTAGAGCACATTGGCCAGAGGCACAGTGGGAGAGGGGACAGGGCACAGGGTAGAGGACATTAGGCACAGATACAGTGGCAGAGGGGACAGGGCACAGGGTAGAGGATATTGGGCACAGGCACAGGGGTAGGGGGGCAGGGCACAGGGTAGAGGACATTGGGCACAGGCACAGTGGGAGAGGGGACAGGGCACAAGGTAGAGGATATTGGGCACAGGCACAGGGGGAGAGAGGAAACGGCACAGGCTGGAGTACATTAGGCACAGGGCACGGGGGAGAGGGTTCAGGGAACAGGGTAGAGGACATTGGGCACAGGGGAAAGGGGACAGGGCACAGGGTGGAGGACATTGGGCACAGGCGAAGGGGGGTAGGGGGCAGGGCACAGGGTAGAGGACATTGGGCACAGGCACAGTGGGAGAGGGGTCAGTGCACAGGGCAGAGGACATTAGGGATAGCGCACAGGGGGAGAGGGGACAGGGCACTGGGTAGAGAACATTGGGCACAGGGGAGAGGGAACAGGGCACAGGGTAGAGGACATTAGGCACTGGGCACAAAGGGGGGGAGGGGACAGGGCACAGAGTGGAGGACATTGGGCACAGGGCATAGGGGGAGACAGGACAAGGCTCATGGTAGAGGACATTGGGCACAGACACAGTGCGAAAGGGGTCAGGGCACAGGGTAGAGGACATTGGGCACAGTCACACGGGGAGGGGGGTCAGGGCGCACGGTAGAGGACATTGGGCGCAGGTAGAGGGGTCAGGGCACAGGGTAGAGGACATTGGGCACAGGCACAGTGGGAGAGGGGACAGGGCACAGGGTAGAGGACATTAGGGATAGCGCACAGGGGGAGAGGAGACAGGGCACTGGGTAGAGAACATTGGGCACAGGGGAGAGGGAACAGGGCACAGGGGAGAGGACATTAGGCACTGGGCACAAAGGGGGGGAGGGGACAGGGCACATGATGGAGGATATTGGGCACAGACACAGTGCGAAAGGGGTCAGGGCACAGGGTAGTGGACATTGGGCGCAGGTAGAGGGGGAGAGGGGACAGGGCACAGGGTAGAGGACACAGGCACAGGGAGAGAGGGGAAAGGGCACAGTGGAGAGGGGACAGGGCACAGGGTAAAGGACATTCGGCACAGGCACAGTGGGTTGGGGGTCAGGGCACAGGGTAGAGGACATTAGGCACAGGGCACAGGGGGAGAGGGGACAGGGCACGGGGTAGAGGACATTGGGCACAGGCGCAGTGGGAGAGGGGACAGGGCACAGGGTAAAGAACATTCGGCACAGGCACAGTGGGTTGGGGGTCAGGGCAGAGGCACAGTGGAACAGGGGACAGGGCACAGGGTAGAGGACATTGGGCACAGGCACAGGGGGAGAGGGGACAGGGTAAAGGACATTAGGGACAGCGCACAGGGGGAGAGGGGACAGGGCTCAGGGTAGAGAACATTGGGCACAGGGGAGAGGGGACAGGTCACAGGATAGAGGACATTAGGCACAGGGCACAGTGGGAGTGGGGACAGTGCACAGGGTAGAGGACATTGGGCACAGACACAGCGGGAGAGGGGAAATGGCACAGGGTAGAGGACATTAGGCACAGTCACACGGGGAGGGGGTTCAGGCCACAGGGTAGAGGACATTGGGCACGGGAACAGGTTTAGATGTTTCAGGGCACAGGGTAGAGGACATTGGGCACAGGCACAGTGGGAGAGGGGACAGGGCACAGGGGACATTGGACAGAGCACAGGGTTGAGGACAATTGGCACAGGCACTGATGGAGAGGGGAAAGGACACAGGGTAGAGAATATTGGGCACAGGGCAAAGGGGAGAGGGGACAAAGCACAGGTACAGTGGGAGAGGGGACAGGGCACAGGGTAGAATATTGGACATCGGCACGGGGGAAAGGGGTCAGGGCCAGGGTAGTGGACATTGGCACAGGGGAGTGGGGATAGAGCACAGGGTAAAGGACATTGGGCACAGGCACAGTGGGAGAGGTAACAGGGCACAGGGTAGAGGACATTGGGCACAGGCAAAGGGGGAGAGAGGAAACGGCACAGGCTAGAGTACATTAGGCACAGGACTCGGGAGAGAGGGGACAGGGCACAGGGTAGAGGACGTTGGGCACAGGCATAGGGGTAGGGGGCAGGGAACAGGGTAGAGGACACGGAGCACAGGCACAGTGGGAGAGGGGACAGTGCACAGGGTAGAAGACATTGGGCACAGGTACAGTGGGAGAGGGGTAAGGGCACAGGGTAGAGGACATTGGGCACAGGCAAAGTGGGAGACGGGTAAGGGCACATGGTAGAGGACATTGGGCACAGGTAGTGGGGTCAGGGCACAGGCACAGTGGGAGACAGGACAGGGCACAGGTTAGAGGACTTTGGGCACGGGGGGGAGGGGAAAGTACAGAGGATAGAGGACACTGGGCACAGGCACAGTGGGAGAGCGGGCAGTGCATAGGTTAGAGGACATTGGGCACAGGCACAGGGTTAGGGGGCAGGGCACAGGGTAGAGGACATTGGGCACAGGCACAGTGGGAGAGGGGGCAGGGCACAAGGTAGAGGACATTGGGCACAGGGGATAGAACACAGTGGAGAGGACATTGGGCACAAGGGGAGAGGGGCAGGACACAGGGTACAGGGCATTGGGCACAGGCAGAGTGGGAGAGGGCACAGGGCACAGGGTAGAGGACATTGGACACAGGCACAGTGGGAGAGGTTTCAGGGCACAGGTAGAGGGGTCAGGGCACAGGCACAGGGAACAGGGCAAAGGGTAAAGGTCATTGGGCACAGGCACAGTGGGTTGGGGGTCAGGGCAGAGGCACAGTGGAACAGGGGACAGGGCACAGGGCAGAGGACATTGGGCACAGGGGGAGAGGGGAAACAGCACAGGGTAGAGGACATTGGGCACAGGGGAAGAGTGGAAACAGCACAGGGTAGAGGACATTGGGCACAGGCACACGGGGTGAGGAGTCAGGGCACTGGGTAGAGTACTTTGGGCACAGGCACAGTGGGAGATGGGTCAGGGCACAGGGTAGAAGACATTAGGCACAGGGCACAGGGGTAGACGGGACAGGGCACAGGGTAGAGAACATTGGGACAGTGCACAGTGGGTGAGGGGACAGGGCTCAGGGTAGGGAACATTGGGCACAGGGGAGAGGGAACAGGGCACAGGTAGAGGGGTCAGGGCAGAGGCTCAGTGGAACAGGGGACTGGGCACAGGGTAGAGGACATTGGGCACAGGCACAGTGGGAGAGGGGACAGGGCACAGGGTAGAGGACATTGGGCACAGGCACAGGGGTAGGGGGGCAGAGCTCAGGGTAGAGGAGACTGAGCACAGGCAAAGTGGGAGAGGGGACAGGGCACAGGGTAGAGGACATTGGGCACAGGCACAGTGGGAGAGGGGACAGGGCACAGGGTAAAGGACATTGGGCACAGGCACAGGGGTAGAGGGGCAGAGCTCAGGGTAGAGGAGACTGAGCACAGGCAAAATGGGAGAGGGGATAGAACACAGTGTAGAGGACATTGGGCACAAGGGGAGAGGGGCAGGACACAGGGTACAGGACATTGGGCACAGGCAGAGTGGGAGAGGGTACAGGGCGCAGGGTAGAGGACATTGGGCACAGGCACAGTGGGAGAGGTGTCAGGCCACAGGTAGAGGGGTCAGGGCACTGGCACAGGGAACAGGGCAAAGGGTAAAGGTCATTGGGCACAGGCACAGTGGGTTGGGGGTCAGGGCAGAGGCACAGTGGAACAGGGGACAGGGCACAGGGTAGAGGACATTGGGCACAGGGGGAGAGGGGAAACAGCACAGGGTAGAGGACATTGGGCACAGGGGAAGAGGGGAAACAGGACAGGGTAGAGGACATTGGGCACAGCCACACGGGGTGAGGAGTCAGGGCACTGGGTAGAGTACTTTGGGCACAGGCACAGTGGGAGATGGGTCAGGGCACAGGGTAGAAGACATTAGGCACAGGGCACAGTGGGTGAGGGGACAGGGCTCATAGTAGGGAACATTGGGCACAGGGGAGAGGGAACAGGGCACAGGTAGAGGGGTCAGGACAGAGGCTCAGTGGAACAGGGGACAGGGCACAGGGTAGAGGACATTGGGCACAGTCACACGGGGAGGGGGGTCAGGGCGCACGGTAGAGGACATTGGGCGCAGGTAGAGGGGTCAGGGCACAGGGTAGAGGACATTGGGCACAGGCACAGTGGGAGAGGGGACAGGGCACAGGGTAGAGGACATTAGGGATAGCGCACAGGGGGAGAGGAGACAGGGCACTGGGTAGAGAACATTGGGCACAGGGGAGAGAGAACAGGGCACAGGGTAGAGGACATTAGGGATAGCGCACAGGGGGAGAGGTGACAGGGCACTGGGTAGAGAACATTGGGCACAGGGGAGAGGGAACAGGGCACAGGGTAGAGGACATTAGGCACTGGGCACAAAGGGGGGGAGGGGACAGGGCACATGGTGGAGAACATTGGGCACAGACACAGTGCGAAAGGGGTCAGGGCACAGGGTAGTGGACATTGGGCGCCGGTAGAGGGGGAGAGGGGACAGGGCACAGGGGAGAGGACACTGGACACAGGCACAGGGGGAGAGGGGAAAGGGCACAGGGTAGAGGACATTGGGCACAGGCACAGTGGGAGAGGGTACAGGGCAAAGGGTAGAGGACATTGGGCACATGCACAGCTGGAGAGGGGACAGAGCAAAGGGTAGTCATTGGGCACAGGCACAGTGGGAGAGGGGACAGGGCACAGGGTAGAGGACATTAGGCACAGAACACAGGGGGAGAGGGGACAGGGCACGGGGTAGAGGACATTGGGCACAGGCGCAGTGGGAGAGGGGACAGGGCACAGGGTAAAGGACATTCGGCACAGGCACAGTGGGTTGGGGGTCAGGGCAGAGGCACAGTGGAACAGGGGACAGGGCACAGGGTAGAGGACATTGGGCACAGGCACAGGGGAGAGGGGACAGGGTAAAGGACATTA
Organism: Heterodontus francisci; assembly: GCF_036365525.1. Lineage (NCBI taxonomy): Eukaryota > Metazoa > Chordata > Chondrichthyes > Heterodontiformes > Heterodontidae > Heterodontus > Heterodontus francisci. The sequence goes on along the minus strand of NC_090387.1, from coordinate 94,005,543 downwards.
GGGACAGCGCACAGGGGGAGAGGGGACAGGGCTCAGGGTAGAGAACATTGGGCACAGGGGAGAGGGGACAGGTCACAGGGTAGAGGACATTAGGCACAGGGCACAGGGGGAGAGGGGAAAGGGCTCAGGGGAGAGAACATTGGGCACAGGGGGAGAGGGGAAACAGCACAGGGTAGAGGACATTGGGCACAGGGCACAGGGGGAGAGGGGACAGGGCACTGGGTAGAGGACATTGGGCACAGGCACAGGGGTAGGGCGGAAAGGGCACAGGGGAGAGGGGACAGGACACAGGGTGGAGGACATTGGGCACAGGCGTAGGGGGGTAGGGGGCAGGGCACAGGGTAGAGGGCATTGGGCACAGGCACAGGGTTAGAGGGTACAGGGAACAGGGTAGAGGACACTTAGCACAGGCACAGTGGGAGAGGGGTCAGTGCACAGGGTAGAGGACATTGGGCACAGGCACAGTGTGAGAGGGGACAGGGCACAGGGTAGAGGACATTCGGGATAGCGCACAGGGGGAGGAGACAGGGCAGTGGGTAGAGAACATTGGGCACAGGGGAGAGGGAACAGGGCACAGGGTCGAGGACATTAGACACTGGGCACAAAGGGGGGGAGGGGACAGGGCACAGGGTGGAGGACATGGGCACAGGGCATAGGGGGAGACAGGACAAGGCTCATGGTAGAGGACAGCATCTGTGGAAAGAGAAGCAGAGTTAACGTTTCGGGTCAGTGACCCTTCTTCGGAACATCAGTTCCGAAGAAGGGTCACTGACCCGAAACGTTAACTCTGCTTCTCTTTCCACAGATGCTGCCAGACCTGCTGAGTGATTCCAGCATTTCTTGTTTTTGTTTCAGATTTCCAGCATCCGCAGTATTTTGCTTTTATCATGGTAGAGGACATTGGGCACAGACACAGGGGGAGAGGGGACAGGGTAAAGGACATTAGGGACAGCGTACAGGGGGAGAGGGGACAGGTCACAGGGTAGAGGACATTAGGCACAGGGCATGGGGGGAGAGGGGACAGGGCTCAGGGTAGAGAACATTGGGCACAGGGGGAGAGGGGAAACAGTACAGGGTAGAGGACATTGGGCACAGGGCACAGGGGGAGAGGGGACAGGGCACTGGGTAGAGGACATTGGGCACAGGCACAGGGGTGGGGGGGGGAAAGGGCACAGGAGAGAGGGGACAATGCACAGGGTAGAGGTCATTGGGCCCAGGCGCAGTGGGAGAGGGGACAGGGCACAGGGTGGAGGACATTAGACACAGGGCACAGGGTAGAGAACATTGGGCACAGGGTAGAGGGCATTCGGCACAGGCACTGGTAGAGAGGTCAGGGCACAGGATAGAGGACATTGGGCACAGGTAGAGGGGTCAGGGCACAGGCACAGTGGGAGACGGGATAGGGCACAGGTTAGAGGACATTGGGCATGGGGGGAGGGGAAAGGGCACAGGGTAGAGCACATTCGGCACAGGCACAGTGGGAGAGGCGACAGGGCACAGGGTAGAGGACATTGGGCACAGGCACAGTCGGAGAGGGGAAATGGCATAGGGTAGAGGACATTAGGCACAGGGCATGGGGGAGAGGGGACAGGGTAGATGACATTGGGCACAGGGGGAAAGGGAATAATTCAATTAATTAATAAATCTGGAATTAAAAAGCTAGTATCAGCAACAGTAACCATAAAACTACAGATTGTCGTTAAAAACCCACCTGGTTCACTAATGTCCTTTAGGGAAAGAGGGTAGAGGACATTGGGCACAGGCACAGTGGGAGAGTGGAAACGGCACAGGGAAAGGACATTAGGCACAGAGCACGGGGGAGAGGGCACAGGGCATGGGGGAGAGGGAATAGGGCCCAGGGTAGAGGACATTGGGTACAGGGGCTGAGGGGACAGAGCACAGGGTAGAGGACATTGGGCACAGGGCTTAGGGGGAGAGGGGGCAGGTCACAGGGTCTATGGACATTGGGCACAGACACATTGGGAAAGGGGTCAGGGCCCAGGGTAGAGGACACTGGGCTAAGGGGAGAGGGGACAGAGCACAGGGTAGAGGACAGTGGGCACAGGCACAGGGGTAGAGGGGTCAGGGAACAGGGTAGAGGGCATTGGGCACAGGCACAGGGTTCGGGGGTTCAGGGCACAGGGTCGAGGACATTGGGCACAGGCACAGTGGGAGAGGGGACAGGGCACAGGGTAGACGACATTGGGCACAGGGGAAAGGGGACAGAGCACAGACAGATTGGGAGAGGGGAAACGGCACAGGCTAGAGGACATTAGGCACAGAGCACAGGGGAGAGGGGACAGGGCACAGGGTACAGGGGGAGAGGCGAAAGGGCACAGGATAGAGAACATTAGGCACAGAGCACGGGGGAGAGGGGACAGGGCACAGGGTAGAGGACGTTGGGCACAGGGGAGAGGGGAAACAGCACAGGGTAGAGGACATTGGGCACAGGCACAGGGCTAGAGAGGTCAGTGCACAGGGTAGAAGACATTGGGCACAGGCACAGTGGGACAGGGGTCAGGGCACATGGTAGAGGACATTAGGCACAGGGCGCAGGGGGAGAGGGGACAGAGCACAGGGTAGTGGACACTGGGCACAGGGGAGAGGGGTCAGGGCATAGAGTAGAGGACATTGGGCACAGGCACAGGGGAAATGTGTCAGGGCACAGGGTAGAGGACCTTGGGCACAGGCACAGTGGGAGAGGGGAAACGGCTGAGGTTGGAGGACATTATACACAGGGCACAGGGTAGAGGACATTAGGCACAGGGCACAATGGGAGAGGGGATAGGGCACAGGGTGGAGGACATTGGACACAGGCACAGTGGGAGACGGGACAGGGCACATGGTAGAGGACATTGGGCAAAGGGGAGAGGGGACAGAGAACAGGGTAGAGGACACTGGGAACAGGCACAGTGGGAGACGGGACAGGGCACAGGGTAGAGGATGTTGGGCACAGGGCAGAGGGGGAGTGGGGAAACGGCACAGGGAAAGGACATTAGGCACAGAGCACGGGGGAGAGGGCACAGGGCATGGGGGAGAGGGAATAGGGCCCAGGGTAGAGGACATTGGGTACAGGGGCTGAGGGGACAGAGCACAGGGTAGAGGACATTGGGCACAGGGCTTAGGGGGAGAGGGGGCAGGTCACAGGGTCTATGGACATTGGGCACAGACACATTGGGGAAGGGGTCAGGGCCCAGGGTAGAGGACACTGGGCTAAGGGGAGAGGCGACAGAGCACAGGGTAGAGGACAATGGGCACAGGCACAGTGGGAGACAGGACAGGGCACAGGGTAGAGGACGTTGGGCACAGGGCAGAGGGGGAGTGGGGAAAAGGCACAGGGTAGAGGACATCGGGCAGAGGCACAGTGGCAGAGGGGTCAAGGCACAGGGTAGAGGACATTGGGCAGGGGGCACGGGGGAGTGTGGGCAGGGCACAGGGTAGAGGACATTGGGCACAGGGGCAGTGGGAGATGGGTCAGGGCACAGGGTGGAGGACATCGGGCTCAGGGAACAGGGGAGAGGAGTCAGGGTACAGGGTAGAGGACATTATTCACAGGGCACAGGGGGAGAGGGGACAGGGCACAGGGTAGAGGACATTATTCACAGGGCACAGGGGGAGAGGGCACAGGGCACAGGGTAGAGGACATTGGGCACAGGGGAGAGGGCAAAAGGAACAGGGTAGAGGACATTATTCACAGGGCACAGGGGGAGAGGGCACAGGGCACAGGGTAGAGGACATTGGGCGCAGGGGAGAGGGCAAAAGGAACAGGGTAGAGGACATTATTCACAGGGCACAGGGGAGAGGACATTAGGTACAGGGCACAGGCGGAGAGGGGACAGGGCACAGGGTAGAGGACATTAGGTGCAGGGCACAGGCGGAGAGGGGACAGGGCACAGGGTAGAGGACATTGGACACATGGGGAGAGGGGAAACGGCACAGGGTAGAGGACGTTGGGCAAAGTGGGAGAGGGGAAACGGCACTGTGTAGAGGATGTTAGGCACAGGGCACGGTGGAGAGGGGTCAGGGCACAGCGTAGATGACATTGGGCACAGGACGCAGGGGGAGAAGAGATAGGGCACAGGGTAGAGGACATTAGGCACAGGGCAGAGGGGGAGAGGGATAGGGCTCAGGGTAGAGAACATTATGCAGAAGCACAGTGGGAGAGGAAAGTCAGGGCACAAGGTAGAGGTCATTGGGCACAGGGGAGAGGGGACAGAGAACAGAGTAGAGCACATTGGGCACAGGCACAGGGTTAGAGCGGACAGGGCACAGGGTAGAGGACATTGGGCACAGGCACAGTGGGAGTGGGGACAGGGCACAGGGTAGAGGACATTGGGCACAGGCACAGGGGTAGAGCGGGCAGGGCACAGGGTAGAGGACATTGGGCACAGGCACAGTGGGAGAGGGGACAGGGCACAGGGTAGAGCACATTGGGCACAGGCACAGGGTTAGAGCGGACAGGGCACAGGGTAGAGGACATTGGGCACAGGCACAGTGGGAGAGGGGACAGGGCACAGGGTAGAGCACATTGGGCACAGGCACAGGGTTAGAGCGGACAGGGCACAGGGTAGAGGACATTGGGCACAGGCACAGTGGGAGAGGGGACAGGGCACAGGGTAGAGGACATTGGGCACAGGCACAGGGGTAGAGCGGGCAGGGCACAGGGTAGAGGACATTGGACACGGGGCACAGAGGAGAGGACATAGTGGCAAAGATAGTGAATCCCATTTGTTTTTTGAACAGCTTGATCATCTTGTCCTGCCACCTTCAACGATATCTGTACATAAACCACCAGGTCTCTCTGTTCCTGCACTCCCTGAACATATCCCTCCATTCTGAAAAGCTCCCGATCACCCACTCCTCTCTGCTTTCAATTTTCCTCAGTGTCCCGATAATATTGAACAAGAAAATGCTTTGTCAGTGAGAGGCGAGTTTCAGAGTTTTTGTTAGCAAGGAATTCCATAAGGGCTCTGTGGTTTCCTGCAGCCAATATTACAAACAAACAATGATCGACAGATCGATTTGCAAACTGATTAACCATTCCTTATCAGGAATAAAAACAGGAAAAGATGGAACTATTCAGCAGGTCAGCCAGCATCAGTGGAAAGAGAAACAGAGTTCATGGGCTGAATTTTATTTGCGTGCCCTCAGCACTGAGTGGCTGCCTCCGAGCCCCGGCAATATTTTATGCGGGGTCTCATTAGCATCAATGAGACGTGCCGCCCCCCCCCCACACTCTATATTATGTGGGGAGAGGTGGTACATCTGGTGCAGTGAGGGATCTTTTGACAGCTGTGTAGCAGGTGCTGGGGTCCTATTTTAAGCGCCCCAGCACCTGCTTCCTGACAGCTGTCAAAGAAATACCTGACTGCTGAAAAGTGGGGCTGCTGTCAATCTGGCAGCAAAGCAGAAAGTGCTGTAGAAACTCAGTAGGTCAGGCAGCATCTGTGGACAGAGAAGCAGAGTTAGCTTGACCAAGTTCACAGACCTGAAAGTTAACTCTGCTTCTCTCTCCACAGATGCTGCCTGACCTGCTGAGTTTCCCCAGCACTTTCTGCTTTGCTGCCACATACCCTGCTGTGTCCCAGTGTCCTGTGAAGTTGCGATCCTCTTCTTCCACTCAAGTGTAGCATTCCTTCTTGTAGGCATGCTGCACCTGGGTGAATAATCTTTATTTTCCACATTCCAGGATGTGAGAATTAAATGTACCAAAAATACACAACAGAAATAAAACCACAATTGAAGAATATCTACATACTATGGGCTTCTAATCATCTGACTGTGAAAAGCCACAGCCAATCTGCATTTGGAATCTGTATTCATTTCTCTGCTAACTGTTATGTGAAAATACATGTAACTCAATTAAACGATCTTTGTTAAAAAAACAGGAAAATATGTTCAGATGCTAGCTGCATTGCCAAACTGAAATATTACACCAATAACTATGATCAGCTGCTGCAGAAGCAAAGTGTTTGCTAACATGTGTCAATGTGTAATCGTTGAAAAACCATGACAACTGCACAGATTTCCTCACTAGTCCTGCATCGGTTTTCAAACATGTGCAAGAAAAACCTTGCAGCCAGAAGTTAGAGCAGTTACACTGTGGAGTCACCTTTGCATTTAAAGGACCACACTAAAAGCCGAGGATGGCAGACGGTGGCCCCACAATTCAGCGATACCTCCTGCTCACTCTCCTCCAGGCTATGCAGGCAAGGCGGGAGGTCCTTTTCCCCAGCGACAGTAAGAGGCCCTCCCACCTGACCAAGGCAGCCTGGCTGGAAATGGCAGAGGAGGTGAGTCGCCGTGCGGCCATCAGGTATCAAAGGGTCCAATGCCGGAAGAGGATGAACGATCATTCACCCAACCAGCCGGGGCCCTCCAGGCCTCGTGTGCACAGAGGACGACTGCCAAAGTCATCCACAGCCAAAGGGCAATCTGATCAGCTGCCTTCCTCCAGTCAGGTTGCTAGCAAGAGGTTGCACTGAGAAGGGGCACTCACAAGCGTTTAAAGAGAACACACACAAATGGGAATGCACGGGTGTCACAGCAATGTAAATACGTCTTTAACTAAATGTTTTTCACCAGCATGTGTATCCTTTTCTCTGTGTGAATGATGTGTCACCAATGTCACATACCTTTGCACCGTTGGCCAACGTATGCAATAACATCATTGCCATGTCACCATTACTCATGAGCGACTCCACAGATGCAGTGACATAGAAATTGGCTCAGTCAGCTGCTGCCTCTAATGGTTTACACAGGGATGCTGCAGATGTGGACTGGTGCACAGCAGGTGAGCGAGGGTGATGTGTGGCGTGCAGAGCTCATATCGATTCCTATGGAGCAGACAGCCTTTGTCTGATAAGCCACTTCCGTACATCCCTAGCTCAATGCTAGCCCTGTGTGCAGAGCCTGGGTGCCATCTGCCCTCCCATGCGCCTTTCTTGTTGTAGGTCCTCAGCATCCTCATAGTCTGAGGAGGAATCCTGTTGATGTCTCCCCTCATCATGCCAGGCCTGCCCCCTATTGGGTGCATAGTTGTGCAGAGCACAGCGAACAGCAAAGAAAGGAGCTGGCCTTTTCGGCCCGTAGCACAGGGCATTCCCTATCCATCCAGGCATTGGAAGCGTGTTTTCAGCGTGCCGATTGCCTGCTCGATGGTGGCTCTTGTAGCTCAGTGGCTGGCATTGTATCCTCTGCAGCGATGATGGGGTCTCTCACTAGTGTCAGGAGCCATGTCTGCAAGGGATAGCCCTTATCTCCAAGAAGCCACCCCTCCACCTGAGCCAGTTTAGTGAACAGTAGCAACAGCTGGGACTGGCGCAGGACCCAGGCGTCATGGCAGCTGCCTGGGAAGTAGTCACACATTCGCAGCAAGCATCTGCGGTGATCACATACCAGCTTCACCCAGATTGAGAGAGCTCCTTTAATGTGACGTCTGCTGGCGGGAGGCCTTATGGCCACATGGGTGCAGTCTATGAACCCTGCAACCTTTGGTTCTCCGGCAATGGTGCCGAAACTGATGACCCTCTGGGCCTGGCCGTGAGAGTCCGTCCTGAAGCGGACATACTCACTGGTCCTCTGGTGTAGGGCATCGGTGACCTCCCTGATGCAGTGATGCACTGCTGACTGTGTGACCCCACAAAGGTCTCCAGTGGGCCCCTGAAATGCTGCACAGGTGTCAAGCTTAAGAACCGCTGCCACTATGAGGACTGCAGACATCGGATGTCCACTGAAGCCCATGGGCTGCAGGTCATCATTGAGAAGGGCACACAGATGTGTCATCACCCTCTCTACATGCACATTCACCTCTGACAGTGGTGCTCTGACATGCGATGGCATGTCATGTGGGGCCTGTAGATGCACGGCGACCGGAATGGAGAGCTCCCCTTGGGGCCAGCTGCTCACACCCAGGGGCCTCTACGTGGACCACATCTGCCTGTTGATTTTGCCTCTGGTGCATACGGATCCTCAGGAGAAACGGACCACACAGTGTAGGATGATCCATAACCATTTCTATGTGATAAACAAAGTTGTATCCTTCATTTATTCGAAGGTTCCTAACAGGGCAGGGATTGGTGTTAACGGATACATCAGGTGCTTTAATGGATCAACTGCCATGGCATTGCCCATCTTGGCGAATAATCAGAGTGGCACAGCATGACCACATCAAGATCCTACCAGCTGCATTGATTGCCCCCACAATCTATATAACCTTAATGCTCCTGCCCTTTCTGCCACCCTCCCCACACACAGGGAGACTAGAGTGCTGTTGCTCCTTCACACACACAAACAAACTCAGAGCGTACACTGTTTACGGAGGGAGGGTACACAGTACCTCCCTTCATGCCTGCAGAGCTTTCCCTCCAGTAATCCCAGACCCCTGTCCCACCTCCCTTTCAGTATGCAGAGATGAGACCCCTGCACTTTTGTCCCGTCTAGGTTTCATATTCGTGAACAGGACGACACATGACAGCTGCCCGTTCAACAAGAAATGCGGAGGTGTGGAGCCACAGGCAGCAAGATGCATAATCGGGAAAGGTAAGTAGCACTTTACATATTTGGGGTTCCGCCACCGCCTGAAAAATGCGGTGGGGCCTTCTCGAAGTCAGAGATCGAGGCGGTCCTCTCCCGGCAGACATTTATGGGCCTCCCCGGCATGACCCCCGACGTCGAGGGGCTAGTAAAATTCAGCCCAAGGTTTCAGCTTGATGACCTTTCATCAGAACTTTCTCTCAATTGTTGAAGTGTAAACCATCCATCTTGTACAGGTTCATTCTGCCCCAGAACTGGTCCCAATGCTCCAGGAATCTGAAATCCTCCCTCCTGCACTATTTCTCCAGCCACACGTTAACCTACCCTGCTAAAGTCCAGATAGACTACATCAAGTGTGCTGCCCTCATCAACCCTCCTTGTTACCACATCAGAAAATTTAATCATGTTACTCAGACACAACCTTCCCTTAACGTATCCATGCTGATTGTTCATGATGAATCTGTGCCTCTGCACAGTCCTTGTGGAGACCAAGTCCCACCTTCACATTGAGGACAACCTCCATTGGGTTGAATGGCAGTACCGATGAGCTGAATGGGATAATTCAGATCTCGCAGCTCAAAACTGGGCATCCTTGAGATGCTGTGGACCATCAGCAGCAGCAGAATTGTATTCATTCACAATCTGTAACCTCATGGCCCGGTATATCCCAAATCTACCATTACCGTCAAACCAGGGGACCAATCCCGGTTCAATGAGGACTGTAGACGAGCATGCCGGGAGCAGCACCAGGAATACCTAAAAAATGAGGTATCAACCTGGTGAAGCTACAACACAGGACTACATGCTAGCTTCACAGTGGAAGCAGCATGTTAAAGACAGAGCTATGAAATTCCACAATCAACGGATCAGATCAGAGCTCTGCAGTCCTGCCACATCTAGTCATGAATGATGGTGGACAATTCAACAGCTAACATGAGGAGGAGGCTCCACAAACATCCCCATCCTCAATGATGGTGGAGCCCATTTCAGTCAGAAGTGCCAAGTGGATGAAGCATCTCGGCCTCCTCCTGAGGTTCCCCACATCACAGTTGCCAATCTTCAGCCAATTCAACTTACTCCATTTGGTATCAATAAACAGCTGAAGGTCCTAGATACAGCAAAAGCCTGATACCATTCCAGCAGTAGCACTAAAGACTTGTGTTCCAGAACTAGCCACACCCCTAGCCAAACTGTTCCAGTACAGCTACAACACTGGCATCTACCTGGCAATGTGGAAAATTGCCTGGGTATGTCCTGTTCACTATCTATGAGATAGAGTACTGAAGGAATGAGTGAGGAGTGTGATGGAATAACCTCCACTTGCAGGGATGAGTGCAGCTTCAATAACACTCAAGAAGCTTGGCGCATCCAGGACAAAGTAGCCCACTTGACATCCCATCAATCACCTTCAACATTCACTTCCTCCACCACTGGCACACACTGGCAGCAATGTGTACCATCTACAAGATGTACTTCAGAAACTCACCAAGGTTCCTTCAACAGCACCTACCAAACCTGCGACCTCTACCACCTAGTAGAACAAGGGCAGCAGATGCATGGGAACACCACCACACGCAAGTTCCCCTCCAAGTCACACACCATCTTGACTTGGAACTATATCGCCGTTCCTTCACTGTCGCTGGGTCAAAATACCTTCATAATAGAACTGTGGGTGTACCTACACCACAAGGACTGCAGCGGTTCAAGAAAGCAGCTCACCACCTTCTCAGGGGCAGTCAAGGATTGGCAATAAATTCTGGCCCAGCCAGTGACACCTGCATCTTGCGAATGAATAAAATAAAAGATCAGCATAACCTCCCTGTTCTTCTATTCTATGCCTTGACTAATAAAGGAAAATATCCTGTATGCCACCTTAACCACCTTATCTACTTGTCCTGCTACCTTCTGGGATCTCTGGACATGCACTGCAAGCTCCCTCTGTTCCTTTCCAGCTCTCAGAATTCCACCATATATTGTGTATTCCCTTTCCTGGTTTTCCATCCCTAAATGAATTACCTCATACTTCTCTGGATTGAACTCCATTTACCACTGTTCCGCCCATCTGACCTGTCCATTGATATCTTTCTGCAGTCGACAGCTTTCTTCCTCACTATCAACCACATGGCCCATGATTGTATCATCTGCAAACTTCTTAATCATTTACATCTAAATGATTGATATATACCACAAACAGCAAGGGACCCAGTACTGAGCCCTGTGGAACCCCACTGGAAACAATCTTACAGTCACTAAAACACTCATCGACCGTTTGCTTCCTGATATTGAGTCAATTTTGGATCTAACTTGCTACTTTGTCTGTGAATCCCTGAGGTTTTAATTTACTAATCAGTCTGCAGTGTGAGGATTTGTCAATCTGTGCCTCCCTAAATAATTATCCCGTGATAGAGGTTAGGCTGACTGGCCTGTAATTTCTCAGTCTATCCCTTTCTCCCTTTTTAAACAATGGTACAATGTTAGCTGTCCTCCAGAACCACACCTGTAAAGAGGATTGGAAAATGATAGTTAGAGTCTCCACCACTTCCTACAGATGCAAAGTATTTGTTAAAAACCATGGCCACGTCTTCCGCCTCCCCACACACATTACCTTTATGATCTTTAAGAGGCCCTCCTCTTTCCTTAGTTATCCTCTTGCTCTTGATGGAATGATAAAACAACTTTTGTTTTCCTTGATTTTACTTCCCAATATTTTGTCATCTCCCCTCTTTTCCTTTCTAATTTCTTTTTTAATTCCTCCCCCCTCCCCACACTTTTTATACCCCTCTAGGCTTTCTGCAGTGTTGAGCTCTTGATATCTGAAATAATCTTTTATTTTTTTCTTTCTCCTACTCTGTCTGGTTATTTGATAGCTGAGGGAGTGGGTGGGTCTAGATTTGGGATTCCCAACTTTTTCTTTCTGAACCCTCACTGTCTCCTCCTTGAATGCCTCCCACTGCTTTGACACTGATTTACCTTCCAGTAGCTGTTTCCAGTCCACTTTGACCAAATCACATTTCAGCTTAGTAAAATTGACCTTTCCCCAATTTAAAGCTTTTACGCTGGGTCTTTTACTTTTCCATAACTACTCTAAATCAAACTGAATTATAATTGCAATCACCAAAATGCTTTCCCACTGATACCCCTTCCACCAGTCCAGCTTCAGTTCCTAAAACTAAATCCAGAATTGTCCCTTTTCATGTTGAATTTACTATTTACAGGCTAAAATCGTTGTCCAAAATACATTTGAAGAATTCTGCTCCCTCTGTGCCTTTCACACTAATTCTGTCCCAGCTAACATTAGGGTAGTTGAAATTCCCACGATTACTGCCCTATTGTTTTTGCACTTCTCAGAGATTTGCCTACATATTTGCTCTTCTCCTTCCCTCTGGTTGTTGCAGGGTCTATAGTACACTCCTCTTCTTCTGTTTTTTAGTTCAACCCAGATGTCTGCATTTGATGCTCCTTGTACCAAATCATCCCTCCTCACAACTGTGATTGTTACTTGAACCAATATTGTGCCCCCCCCCTTTTTTTATCCCCCCCTTTCTCGTCTGAAAACCCTGTAACCAAGAATGTTGAGCTGCCAGTCCTGCCCTCCTTTCAGTCATATCTCAGTCATTGCTATAATATCATACTTGTAAGTGTCTATCAGTGGCCTCAGCTCATCTGCCTTATTCAGTCGACTCTTTGCTTTGAAATATATACCATTAATCACTGAACAACTCCTTTGTTGTCTATTTTCCAGCCTTTGTTTTCTCTGCCTTCCATACTTGCTCACTAATTCTCTGCTTTCCTTGCTTTTTTAAAATTCATTCACGGGATGTGTGTGTCACTGGCAAAGCCAGAATTTATTGCACATCCCTAATTGCCCTTGAGAAGTTGTGGTGAGCTGTCTTTTTGAACCACTGCAGTCCATGTGCACACCCACAGTGCTATTGGGTTGAAATCTTTCAATGTTTCTATGTTTCTGCACTCTGGGTCTCATTCACCTCCCAAGCTTGTTCAAAACCTCTTCAACAGCACGAGGAACCATTCCCAGCAAGATATTGTTCCTGGCCCTGTTGAGGTCTGATTTGTACAGGTCCCATCTCTCCCAAAACCGGTCCCAATGCCTCAGGAATGTCAATCCCTCCCTCCTGAACAATCTCTCCAACCATGCATTCAACTGCTCTGTCCTTCTATTTCTGTACTCACTAGTGAGTGGCACCAGGAGTAATCTGTAGTTATTACTTTTTAATTTCTTTCCTAGCTTGCTAACATCTACCGACAGGACCTTATGCCTTTTTCTGTCTATGTTATTAGCTCTGATATGGAACACAACCTCTGGCTGTTCACCCTGATGAATAAATTCAATAAAGAATTCAGAAAAAACTTCTTTACTCAGAGAATGGTTAGAATGTGAACCTCACTGTCACATGGAGTAGTTGAGGTGAATAATATAAATATATCAACAGGGAAACTAGATGAACACATCAGGGTGAAAGGAATAGCAGGTTATGTTGTTGGGTGAGATGAAGAAGGGTGGGAGCAGTCCCGTGTGGAGCATAAACACTAGCACGGACACGTTGGGCTGAATGACCCATTTCTGTACTGCAAATAACATGTGAATACTATGCAAATATATGTAAATGAATATAATCCCTTCTGACCATCCACCCTGCCATGACCAATCAGCTCACACTGTGTAAATATATGAATGGAAAGTGATCAAGAACACGAAGATAAAAGCTGTGAGGAAATTCTAACCTGTTTGTCTGCTGAATAAAAATGTAGAAGGAAGCTGGTGAGAGACAGGATAACAACAGGAACATTGCTCAAAAATATCCTTTATTTCACCGTCACAGTTTAATTTCATAGAAATCAACAAAACAATGAGGGAAATGATGGGCGCAAATACTAAAAACACTGAGATTATCAATGGAATCGGAGTCGGTGAATCCCAGTGTCTGTCCCACCCCCATCCTCTTTCCCAGTGTCTGACCCACCCCCATCCTGTCTCCCAGTGTCTGTTCCCCCCCCCACCCTGTCTCCCAGTGTCTGTCCCACTCCCATCCTCTTTCCCAGTGTCTGCCCCACCCCCATCCTCTTTCCCAGTGTCTGTCCCAACCCCACCCTGTCTCCCAGTGTCTGCCCCACCCCCACACTGTCTCCCAGTTGTACCATCTTGTTTCAGTCACTTTTGATGATTGTAATTTACACTGGGAATGTTAGTTACCATTAAGAATCTTTAGTATTAATTATCACAGAAACTGGAACATTGGAAGTGATCAGAGAATCAGTTTGTGGAGCAACTCCTGAAACACCTTCCACATTCTGTCTCCAATCCAGTAGAATATCGTGCCACTTCAACAGTCAAAGTATTTTAAATGGTTTAAAAGTGCTGTGCTTTCAATTCCTTCTTCTCTTCAATTCTTCAAGCCTTTTTCCAGAAATGCCACTGCGATTTTAACCCATTCCTCTCTCGCTTTCGTGCAAATTCTCATATTCCGTTTGTTTGTAAAACTGAAACAGAGAAATGAGGTGTGATTATCAGAGAGTCAGAGACACCAGCTCCAAACTTTTAATTTAAACACACTCAGATAAAACATGTTTAAAGACTTACATAACGGTGGGAGTGGAGCAGCCAATTGTTATCTTGTAGCTTGCAAGCCTTTTGTGAGGAATACGAGTGGTCTTAAATTTCTCACAGCATTCGATTGTTACAGCACCAGCTAGAATGAAAGGGAGGAATGGACACAGTTAAACACGGGTAGGGATCAACAGCAGATTCTCACTGAGAGAAACATTATCCTCTATGTTTCTGCATAGAAATACAGCAAGTGTACAGACAGAATCAGGCCATTCGGCCCAAATGTTCGCTGCTGGTGTTTATGCTCCAGACGAGCCTCCTTCCATTGTACTTCATCTCAGCCCAGCAACATATCCTCCTATTCCTTACTCCCTCATGTGCTTATCTAGCTTCTCTTTAAAGACAATACTATTTGCCTCAACTGCTCCTTCTGGAAGCAGAGGGGAGAGAAAGAGAATTTTTTACACAGCGAGTTGTTGTGATCTAGAATGCACTGCCTGTTTGGATGGTGGAAGCAGATTCAAACGGCAATTGGATAAATACTAGATGGGAAAATGTACAGGGTTTTGGGGAAAGAGCAGGGGAGTGGGACTAATTTAATCACTCTTTCAAAGGGCTGGCACAGGCACAATGGGCTGAATGGCCTCCTTCTGTGTTGTGCTTCCCATTGTAATTGCTGTTTCACAGTCCACAGCTTCCTCTGAACAGAGTGAGATTAATAATTACATTAGCACTGATAAATAACACAAGCAGTCGATAGAACCCAGCAGTGGGTTTGGAAAATGTTTTAAACAGTTTTGGTGATTGTCAGGTTCTAGGAGAATATTGGAATTATGGAAGTCTCTCTCTTCTTACCTGGTGCAGCAGCAGCATCCTGGATAGAGCAGATAACCAGTGTTCCTAAAACAGCAGCCACACAGAGAGCTGTCTTCATCTTGTCCTTTCCCAAGTTGGAAATGCTCAGTGTTGAAGAGTGAATACAGGATGAGGAATGACTTGTTACCTGCTGGTTTATATAGTGTAAAACCACACCGATTCAGCAATACAGAGACTCCCTGGAACTTTGCCAGTTCACCAGTAATGAAAGTTCTCCTGAAATGGGAAGTACATGTTGTTCTGTGAATGGGAGTTCTTGGGTTAAGTAGCATGGAATGGGCTGGAATGTCCCAGTCTGTGTTTCTTAGTATCAGTGTCAGCTCATTTCCCTGACGCAATCACACAACTTCTGTATCTGACACTAGCAGAAAGCCAGTGAGAAGAATTGAGCTTCCTGATTGGTTCATTGCCTCTGCGACACAGCTCTGACCCGTCAGTGAGTTTAAGTTCAAAATATACCACAGCCCATGGGAAAGAAAGAAAGAACTGCATTTCTATAGTGCCTTTCACCATCTCAGGACATCCCAAAGCACTTTACAGCTAATGAACTACTTCTGAAGTGTAGTCACTGTTGTAATGTAGGAAAATGGCAGGCATTTCGTGCACAGGAAGATCCCACAAACAGCAATGTGTTAATGGCCAGTTAATCTGTTTTAATGATGTTGATTGTGGGATAAATATTATCCAGGACACTGGTGATAAGCCCCTTCTCTTCCTTGAATTCAACCCATGGGATCTTTTCCATCCACCTGAGAGGGCAGACGTGGCTCAGTTTAATGTCTCACCTCCGACAGTTCAGCATTCCCTCAGCACTGCACTGGAGTCTCAGCCTGGATTTTACGCTCTAGTTTGTGTGAGTGGGTCCAGAAGCCCTGTCCTTTTGTCTGAGAGGTGACAGTGCACCCCAGTGAGACACAGCTGGCAATGAAATAACAGATGTTGTCAAAACAGGATTGACATCCGCAAATGTCACATTGCACACATCATACTGCACACATCATACTGCACACATCCCATTACAGACATCATTCTGCACACATCCCATTGCAGACATCATACTGCACACATCCCATTGCAGACATCATACTGCACACATCCCATTGCACACATCCCATTGCAGGCATCCCATTACAGACATCATACTGCACACATCCCATTGCACACATACCATTGCACACATCCCATTGCAGACATCATACTGCACACATCATACTGCACACATCCCATTGCAGACATCATACTGCACACATCCCATTACAGACATCATACTGCACACATCCCATTACAGATATCATTCTGCACACATCCCATTGCAGACATCATACTGCACACATCCCATTGCACACATCCCATTGCAGGCATCCCATTACAGACATCATACTGCACACATCCCATTGCACACTTCCCATTGAAGACATCATACTGCACACATCCCATTGCACACATCCCACTGCAGACATCATCCTGCACACATCCCATTGCACACATTGCATTGCAAACATCCCATTGAAGACATCATCCTGCACACATCCCATTGCAGACATCCCATTGCACACATCCCATTGAAGACATCATCCTGCACACATCCCATTGCAGACATCCCATTGCACACATCCCACTGCAGACATCATCCTGCACACATCCCATTGCACACATTGCATTGCAAACATCCCATTGAAGACATCATCCTGCACACATCCCATTGCAGACATCCCATTGCACACATCCCATTGAAGACATCATCCTGCACACATCCCATTGCAGACATCCCATTGCACACATCCCATTGAAGACATCATCCTGCACACATCCCATTGCACACATCCCATTGCACACATCCCACTGCAGACATCATCCTGCACACATCCCATTGCAGACATCCCATTGCACACATCCCATTGAAGACATCATCCTGCACACATCCCATTGCACACATCCCATTGCACACATCCCATTGCAGACATCCCATTGCAGACATCCTCCTGCACACATCCCACTGCAGACATCATCCTGCACACATCCCATTGCAGACATCCCATTGAAGACATCATACTGCACACATCCCATTGCACACATCCCATTGCACACATCCCATTGCAGACATCCCATTGCAGACATCCTCCTGCACACATCCCACTGCAGACATCATCCTGCACACATCCCATTGCAGGCATCCCATTACAGACATCATACTGCACACATCCCATTGCACACTTCCCATTGAAGACATCATACTGCACACATCCCATTGCACACATCCCACTGCAGACATCATCCTGCACACATCCCATTGCACACATTGCATTGCAAACATCCCATTGAAGACATCATCCTGCACACATCCCATTGCACACATCCCATTGCACACATCCCATTGCAGACATCCCATTGCAGACATCCTCCTGCACACATCCCACTGCAGACATCATCCTGCACACATCCCATTGCAGACATCCCATTGAAGACATCATCCTGCACACATCCCATTGCACACATCCCATTGAAGACATCATCCTGCACACATCCCATTGCACACATCCCATTGCAGACATCCCATTGCACACATCCCATTGAAGACATCATCCTGCACACATCCCATTGCACACATCCCATTGCACACATCCCATTAAAGACATCATACTGCACACATCCCATTGCACACATCCCATTGCACACATCCCATTGAAGACATCATCCTGCACACATCCCATTGAAGACATCATCCTGCACACATCCCATTGCACACATCCCATTGCAGACATCCCATTGCACACATCCCATTGAAGACATCATCCTGCACACATCCCATTGCAGACATCCCATTGCAGACATCCCATTGCAGACATCCTCCTGCACACATCCCACTGCAGACATCATACTGCACACATCCCATTGCAGACATCCCATTGCACACATCCCATTGCAGACAACCCATTGCAGACATCCCATTGCACACATCCCATTGCACACATCATAGTGCACACATTCCATTGCAGACATCCCATTGCACACATCCCATTGCACACATCCCATTGCAGACATCATACTGCACACATCCCATTGAAGAAATCATACTGCATGCATCCCATTGCAGACATCATCCTGCACACATTCCATTGAAGAAATCATACTGCATGCATCCCATTGCAGACATCATCCTGCACACATTCCATTGAAGAAATCATACTGCATGCATCCCATTGCAGACATCATCCTGCACACATTCCATTGCACACATCCCATTGAAGACATCATCCTGCACACATTCCATTGCAGACATCCCATTGCAGACATCATCCTGCACACATTCCATTGAAGAAATCATACTGCACACATCCCATTGAAGAAATCATACTGCATGCATCCCATTGAAGACATCATCCTGCACACATTCCATTGCAGACATCCCATTGCAGACATCATCCTGCACACATTCCATTGAAGAAATCATACTGCACACATCCCATTGCAGACATCATACTGCACACATTCCATTGAAGAAATCATACTGCATGCATCCCATTGCAGACATCATACTGCACACATTCCATTGTAGACATCCCATTGTAGACAATCATTTCAGACATTAGGGCGGACCAGTGGTGCAGTGGTTAACAGTGCAGCCTCACAGCTCCAGTGATCCGGTTCACTTCTGGGTACTGTCTGTGTGGAGTTTGCAAGTTCTCCCTGTGTCTGCGTGGGTTTCCTCCGGTGCTCCACTTTCCTCCCACATGCCAAAGACTTGCAGGTTGATA
The DNA here is from genome assembly GCF_036365525.1 of Heterodontus francisci. Lineage (NCBI taxonomy): Eukaryota > Metazoa > Chordata > Chondrichthyes > Heterodontiformes > Heterodontidae > Heterodontus > Heterodontus francisci. The sequence goes on along the minus strand of NC_090387.1, from coordinate 93,986,811 downwards.
GGTAAATTGGCCATTATAAATTGTCACTAGCACAGGTAGGTGGTAGGGAAATATAGGGACAGGTTGGGATGTGGTAGGAATATGGAATTAGTGTAGGAGTAGTACAAATGGGTGGTTGATGGTTGGCACAGACTCGGTTGGCCGAAGGGCGTGTTTCAGTGCTGTATCTCTAAATCTAAATCTAAATTTAAAGCATCCCATTGCACACATCCCATTGCACACATCCCATTGCAAACATCCCATTGCCGACATCATACTGCACACATTCCATTGCAAACATCCCATTGCCGACATCAAACTGCACGCATCCCATTGCAAACATCCCATTGCCGACATCATACCGCACACATCCCATTGCAAACATCCCATTGCCGACATCAAACTGCACACATCCCATTGCAGACATTCCATTGCAAACATCCCATTGCCAACATCATACTGCACACATCCCATTGCAAACATCCCATTGCCGACATCAAACTGCACACATCCCATTGCACACATCCCATTGCAAACATCCCATTGCCGACATCAAACTGCACACATCCCATTGCAGACATCCCATTGTAGACATCCCATTGCAGACATCAAACTGCACACATCCCATTGCAGACATTCCATTGCAAACATCCCATTGCCAACATCATACTGCACACATCCCATTGCAAACATCCCATTGCCGACATCAAACTGCACACATCCCATTGCACACATCCCATTGCAAACATCCCATTGCCGACATCATACTGCACACATCCCATTGCAAACATCCCATTGCCGACATCAAACTGCACACATCCCATTGCAGACATTCCATTGCAAACATCCCATTGCCAACATCATACTGCACACATCCCATTGCAAACATCCCATTGCCGACATCAAACTGCACACATCCCATTGCACACATCCCATTGTAGACATCCCATTGCAGACATCCCATTGTAGACATCCCATTGCAGACATCAAACTGCACACATCCCATTGCAGACATTCCATTGCAAACATCCCATTGCCAACATCATACTGCACACATTCCATTGAAGAAATCATACTGCATGCATCCCATTGCAGACATCATAGTGCACACATCCCATTGCAGACATCCCATTGCACACATCCCATTGAAGACATCATCCTGCACACATCCCATTGCAGACATCCCATTGCACACATCCCATTGAAGACATCATCCTGCACACATCCCATTGCACACATCCCATTGCACACATCCCACTGCAGACATCATCCTGCACACATCCCATTGCAGACATCCCATTGCACACATCCCATTGAAGACATCATCCTGCACACATCCCATTGCACACATCCCATTGCACACATCCCATTGCAGACATCCCATTGCAGACATCCTCCTGCACACATCCCACTGCAGACATCATCCTGCACACATCCCATTGCAGACATCCCATTGAAGACATCATACTGCACACATCCCATTGCACACATCCCATTGCACACATCCCATTGCAGACATCCCATTGCAGACATCCTCCTGCACACATCCCACTGCAGACATCATCCTGCACACATCCCATTGCAGGCATCCCATTACAGACATCATACTGCACACATCCCATTGCACACTTCCCATTGAAGACATCATACTGCACACATCCCATTGCACACATCCCACTGCAGACATCATCCTGCACACATCCCATTGCACACATTGCATTGCAAACATCCCATTGAAGACATCATCCTGCACACATCCCATTGCACACATCCCATTGCACACATCCCATTGCAGACATCCCATTGCAGACATCCTCCTGCACACATCCCACTGCAGACATCATCCTGCACACATCCCATTGCAGACATCCCATTGAAGACATCATCCTGCACACATCCCATTGCACACATCCCATTGAAGACATCATCCTGCACACATCCCATTGCACACATCCCATTGCAGACATCCCATTGCACACATCCCATTGAAGACATCATCCTGCACACATCCCATTGCACACATCCCATTGCACACACCCCATTAAAGACATCATACTGCACACATCCCATTGCACACATCCCATTGCACACATCCCATTGAAGACATCATCCTGCACACATCCCATTGAAGACATCATCCTGCACACATCCCATTGCACACATCCCATTGCAGACATCCCATTGCACACATCCCATTGAAGACATCATCCTGCACACATCCCATTGCAGACATCCCATTGCAGACATCCCATTGCAGACATCCTCCTGCACACATCCCACTGCAGACATCATACTGCACACATCCCATTGCAGACATCCCATTGCACACATCCCATTGCAGACAACCCATTGCAGACATCCCATTGCACACATCCCATTGCACACATCATAGTGCACACATTCCATTGCAGACATCCCATTGCACACATCCCATTGCACACATCCCATTGCAGACATCATACTGCACACATCCCATTGAAGAAATCATACTGCATGCATCCCATTGCAGACATCATCCTGCACACATTCCATTGAAGAAATCATACTGCATGCATCCCATTGCAGACATCATCCTGCACACATTCCATTGAAGAAATCATACTGCATGCATCCCATTGCAGACATCATCCTGCACACATTCCATTGCACACATCCCATTGAAGACATCATCCTGCACACATTCCATTGCAGACATCCCATTGCAGACATCATCCTGCACACATTCCATTGAAGAAATCATACTGCACACATCCCATTGAAGAAATCATACTGCATGCATCCCATTGAAGACATCATCCTGCACACATTCCATTGCAGACATCCCATTGCAGACATCATCCTGCACACATTCCATTGAAGAAATCATACTGCACACATCCCATTGCAGACATCATACTGCACACATTCCATTGAAGAAATCATACTGCATGCATCCCATTGCAGACATCATACTGCACACATTCCATTGTAGACATCCCATTGTAGACAATCATTTCAGACATTAGGGCGGACCAGTGGTGCAGTGGTTAACAGTGCAGCCTCACAGCTCCAGTGATCCGGTTCACTTCTGGGTACTGTCTGTGTGGAGTTTGCAAGTTCTCCCTGTGTCTGCGTGGGTTTCCTCCGGGTGCTCCACTTTCCTCCCACATGCCAAAGACTTGCAGGTTGATAGGTAAATTGGCCATTATAAATTGTCACTAGCACAGGTAGGTGGTAGGGAAATATAGGGACAGGTTGGGATGTGGTAGGAATATGGAATTAGTGTAGGAGTAGTACAAATGGGTGGTTGATGGTTGGCACAGACTCGGTTGGCCGAAGGGCGTGTTTCAGTGCTGTATCTCTAAATCTAAATCTAAATTTAAAGCATCCCATTGCACACATCCCATTGCACACATCCCATTGCAAACATCCCATTGCCGACATCATACTGCACACATTCCATTGCAAACATCCCATTGCCGACATCAAACTGCACGCATCCCATTGCAAACATCCCATTGCCGACATCATACCGCACACATCCCATTGCAAACATCCCATTGCCGACATCAAACTGCACACATCCCATTGCAGACATTCCATTGCAAACATCCCATTGCCAACATCATACTGCACACATCCCATTGCAAACATCCCATTGCCGACATCAAACTGCACACATCCCATTGCACACATCCCATTGCAAACATCCCATTGCCGACATCAAACTGCACACATCCCATTGCAGACATCCCATTGTAGACATCCCATTGCAGACATCAAACTGCACACATCCCATTGCAGACATTCCATTGCAAACATCCCATTGCCAACATCATACTGCACACATCCCATTGCAAACATCCCATTGCCGACATCAAACTGCACACATCCCATTGCACACATCCCATTGCAAACATCCCATTGCCGACATCATACTGCACACATCCCATTGCAAACATCCCATTGCAGACATTCCATTGCAAACATCCCATTGCCAACATCATACTGCACACATCCCATTGCAAACATCCCATTGCCGACATCAAACTGCACACATCCCATTGCACACATCCCATTGTAGACATCCCATTGCAGACATCCCATTGTAGACATCCCATTGCAGACATCAAACTGCACACATTCCATTGAAGAAATCATACTGCATGCATCCCATTGCAGACATCATAGTGCACACATTCCATTGCAAACATCCCATTGCCGACATCAAACTGCACACATCCCATTGCACACATCCCATTGCAAACATCCCATTGCCGACATCAAACTGCACACATCCCATTGCACACATCCCATTGCAAACATCCCATTGCCGACATCAAACTGCACACATCCCATTGTAGACATCCCATTGTAGACATCCCATTGCAGACATCAAACTGCACACATCCCATTGTAGACATCCCATTGTAGACATCCCATTGCAGACATCCCATTGCAGACATCAAACTGCACACATCCCATTGTAGACATCCCATTGCAGACATCATACTGCAGACATCCCATTGCAAACATCCCATTGCCGACATCATACTGCACACATCCCATTGCAGACATCCCATTGTAGACATCCGATTGTAGACATCCCATTGCAGATATCCCATTGCCGACATCATATTGCAGACATCCCATTGCAAACATCCCATTGCCGACATCATACTGCAGACATCCCATTGCAGACATCCCATTGCACACATCCCATTGTAGACATCCGATTGTAGACATCCCATTGCAGATATCCCATTGCAGATATCCCATTGTAGACATCCGATTGTAGACATCCGATTGTAGACATCCCATTGCAAATATCCCATTGCAGATATCATACTGCACATATCCCATTGCAGACATCCCATTGTAGACATCCGATTGTAGACATCCCATTGCACACATCCCATTGCAGACATCCGATTGTAGACATCCCATTGCAGACATCATACTGCAGACATCCGATTGTAGACATCCCATTGCAGACATCATACTGCACACATCCCATTGCACACATCCCATTGTAGACATCCGATTGTAGACATCCCATTGTAAACATCCCATTGCAGACATCAGACTGCAGACATCCCTTTGCAAACATCCCATTGCCGACATCATACTGCACACATCCCATTGCAGACATCCCATTGTAGACATCCCATTGCCGACATCATACTGCAGACATCCCATTGCAAACATCCCATTGCCGACATCATACTGCAGACATCCCATTGCAAACATCCCATTGCAGATATCCCATTGCAGATATCATACTGCACATATCCCATTGCAGACATCCCATTGTAGACATCCGATTGTAGACATCCCATTGCAGATATCCCATTGCAGATATCATACTGCACACATCCCATTGCAGACATCCCATTGTAGACATCCCATTGTAGACATCCCATTGCAGACATCATACTGCAGACATCCCATTGCAAACATCCCATTGCCGACATCATACTGCACACATCCCATTGCAGACATCCGATTGTAGACATCCCATTGCAGACATCATAATGCAGACATTCGATTGTAGACATCCCATTGCAGACATCATACTGCACACATCCCATTGCACACATCCCATTGTCGACATCCGATTGTAGACATCCCATTGTAAACATCCCATTGCAGACATCAGACTGCAGACATCCCATTGCAAACATCCCATTGTCGACATCATACTACACACATCCCATTGCAGACATCCGATTGTAGACATCCCATTGCAGACATCATGCTGCACACATCCCATTGCAGACATCCCATTGTAGACATCCGATTGTAGACATCCCATTGTAGATATCCCATTGCCGACATCATACCGCAGACATCCCATTGCAGACATCCCATTGTAGACATCCGATTGTAGACATCCCATTGCAGATATCCCATTGCAGACATCATACTGCACACATCCCATTGCAGACATCCGATTGTAGACATCCCATTGCAGACATCATACTGCACGCATCCCATTGCAGACATCCGATTGTAGACATCCCATTGCAGACATCCGATTGTAGACATCCCATTGCCGACATCATACTGCACACATTCCATTGCAGACATCCCATTGCAAATATCCCATTACAGACATCATACTGCAGACATCCCATTGCAAATATCCCATTACAGCCATCATACTGCAGACATCCCATTGCAAACATCCCATTGCCGACATCATACTGCACACATCCCATTGCAGACATCCCATTGCAGACATCCCATTGCAGTCATCATACTGCAGACATCCGATTGTAGACATCCCATTGCAGACATCATACTGCACACATCACATTGCACACATCCCATTGCAGACATCCGATTGTAGACATCCCATTGTAAACATCCCATTGCAGAGATCAGACTGCAGACATCCCATTGCAAACATCCCATTGCCGACATCATACTGCACACATCCCATTGTAGACATCCGATTGTAGACATCCCATTGTAAACATCCCATTGCAGACATCAGACTGCAGACATCCCATTGCAAACATCCCATTGCCGACATCAAACTGCACACATCCCATTGCACACATCCCATTGTAGACATCCCATTGCAGACATCCCATTGTAGACTTCCCATTGCAGACATCAAACTGCACACATCCCATTGTAGACATCCGATTGTAGACATCCCATTGTAAACATCCCATTGCAGACATCAGACTGCAGACATCCCATTGCAAACATCCCATTGCCGACATCAAACTGCACACATCCCATTGCACACATCCCATTGTAGACATCCCATTGCAGACATCCCATTGTAGACTTCCCATTGCAGACATCAAACTGCACACATCCCATTGCAGACATTCCATTGCAATAATCCCATTGCCAACATCATACTGCACACATTCCATTGAAGAAATCATACTGCATGCATCCCATTGCAGACATCATAGTGCACACATTCCATTGCAAACATCCCATTGCCGACATCAAACTGCACACATCCCATTGCACACATCCCATTGCAAACATCCCATTGCCGACATCAAACTGCACACATCCCATTGCACACATCCCATTGCAAACATCCCATTGCCGACATCAAACTGCACACATCCCATTGTAGACATCCCATTGTAGACATCCCATTGCAGACATCAAACTGCACACATCCCATTGTAGACATCCCATTGTAGACATCCCATTGCAGACATCCCATTGCAGACATCAAACTGCACACATCCCATTGTAGACATCCCATTGCAGACATCATACTGCAGACATCCCATTGCAAACATCCCATTGCCGACATCATACTGCACACATCCCATTGCAGACATCCCATTGTAGACATCCGATTGTAGACATCCCATTGTAAACATCCCATTGCAGACATCAGACTGCAGACATCCCATTGCAAACATCCCATTGCCAACATCAAACTGCACACATCCCATTGCACACATCCCATTGTAGACATCCCATTGCAGACATCCCATTGTAGACATCCCATTGCAGACATCAAACTGCACACATCCCATTGCAGACATTCCATTGCAATAATCGCATTGCCAACATCATACTGCACACATTCCATTGAAGAAATCATACTGCATGCATCCCATTGCAGACATCATAGTGCACACATTCCATTGCAAACATCCCATTGCCGACATCAAACTGCACACATCCCATTGCACACATCCCATTGCAAACATCCCATTGCCGACATCAAACTGCACACATCCCATTGCACACATCCCATTGCCGACATCAAACTGCACACATCCCATTGTAGACATCCCATTGTAGACATCCCATTGCAGACATCAAACTGCACACATCCCATTGTAGACATCCCATTGTAGACATCCCATTGCAGACATCCCATTGCAGACATCAAACTGCACACATCCCATTGCAGACATCATACTGCAGACATCCCATTGCCAACATCCCATTGCCGACATCATACTGCACACATCCCATTGCAGACATCCCATTGTAGACATCCGATTGTAGACATCCCATTGCAGATATCCCATTGCCGACATCATACTGCAGACATCCCATTGCAGACATCCCAATGCAGACATCCCATTGTAGACATCCGATTGTAGACATCCCATTGCAGATATCCCATTGCAGATATCATACTGCACATATCCCATTGCAGACATCCCATTGTAGACATCCGATTGTAGACATCCCATTGCAGATATCCCATTGCAGATATCATACTGCACACATCCCATTGCAGACATCCCATTGTAGACATCCCATTGTAGACATCCCATTGCAGACATCAGACTGCAGACATCCCATTGCAAACATCCCATTGCCGACATCATACTGCACGCATCCCATTGCAGACATCCGATTGTAGACATCCCATTGCAGACATCATACTGCAGACATCCGATTGTAGACATCCCATTGCATACATCATACTGCACACATCCCATTGCAGACATCCCATTGTAGACATCCGATTGTAGACATCCCATTGTAGACATCCCATTGCCGACATCATACCGCAGACATCCCATTGCAGACATCCCATTGTAGACATCCGATTGTAGACATCCCATTGCAGATATCCCATTGCAGACATCATACTGCACACATCCCATTGCAGACATCCGATTGTAGACATCCCATTGCCGACATCATACTGCACACATTCCATTGCAGACATCCCATTGCAAATATCCCATTACAGACATCATACTGCAGACATCCCATTGTAGACATCCCATTGCAGATATCCCATTACAGACATCATACTGCAGACATCCCATTGCAAACATCCCATTGCCGACATCATACTGCACACATCGCATTGCAGACATCCGATTGCAAACATCCCATTGCCGACATCATACTGCACACATCCCATTGCAGACATCCCATTGTCGACGTCCGATTGTAGACATCCCATTGCAGATATCCCATTGCAGATATCATACTGCACACATCCCATTGCAAACATCCCATTGCAGATATCCCATTGCAGACATCATACTGCACACATCCCATTGCAGACATCCGATTGTAGATATCCCATTGCAGACATCATACTGCACACATCCCATTGCAGACATCCGATTGTAGACATCCCATTGCCGACATCATACTGCACACATTCCATTGCAGATATCCCATTGCAAATATCCCATTACAGACATCATACTGCAGACATCCCATTGTGGGCATCCCATTGCAGATATCCCCTTACAGACATCATATTGCAGACATCCCATTGCAAATATCCCATTACAGACATCATACTGCAGACATCCCATTGCAAACATCCCATTGCCGACATCATACTGCACACATCCCATTGCAGACATCCCATTGCAGACATCCCATTGCCGACATCATACTGCACACATCCCATTGCAGACATCCCATTGCAGACATCCGATTGTAGACATCCCATTGCAGATATCCCATTGCAGATATCATACTGCACACATCCCATTGCACACATCCCATTGCAGACATCCGATTGTAGACACCCCATTGCAGACATCATACTGCACACATCCCATTGCAGACATCCGATTGTAGACATCCCATTGCAGACATCCGATTGTAGACATCCCATTGCCGACATCATACTGCACACATTCCATTGCAGATATCCCATTGCAAATATCCCATTACAGACATCATACTGCAGACATCCCATTGTGGACATCCCATTGCAGATATCCCATTACAGACATCATATTGCAGACATCCCATTGCAAATATCCCATTACAGACATCATACTGCAGACATCCCATTGCAAACATCCCATTGCCAACATCATACTGCACACATCCCATTGCAGACATCCGATTGCAGACATCCCATTGCCGACATCATACTGCACACATCCCATTGCAGACATCCCATTGCAGACATCCGATTGTAGACATCCCATTGCAGATATCCCATTGCAGATATCATACTGCACACATCCCATTGCAGACATCCCATTGCAGATATCCCATTGCAGACATCATACTGCACACATCCCATTGCAGACATCCCATTGCAGACATCCGATTGTAGACATCCCATTGCAGATATCCCATTGCAGATATCATACTGCACACATCCCATTGCAGACATCCGATTGCAGACATCCCATTGCCGACATCATACTGCACACATCCCATTGCAGACATCCCATTGCAGACATCCGATTGTAGACATCCCATTGCAGATATCCCATTGCAGATATCATACTGCACACATCCCATTGCAGACATCCCATTGCAGATATCCCATTGCAGACATCATACTGCACACATCCCATTGCAGACATCCCATTGCAGACATCCGATTGTAGACATCCCATTGCAGATATCCCATTGCAGATATCATACTGCACACATCCCATTGCAGACATCCGATTGCAGACATCCCATTGCCGACATCATACTGCACACATCCCATTGCAGACATCCCATTGCAGACATCCGATTATAGACATCCCATTGCAGATATCCCATTGCAGATATCATACTGCACACATCCCATTGCAGACATCCCATTGCAGATATCCCATTGCAGACATCATACTGCACACATCCCATTGCACACATCCCATTGCAGACATCCGATTGTAGACACCCCATTGCAGACATCATACTGCACACATCCCATTGCAGACATCCGATTGTAGACATCCCATTGCAGACATCCGATTGTAGACATCCCATTGCCGACATCATACTGCACACATTCCATTGCAGACATCCCATTGCAAATATCCCATTACAGACATCATACTGCAGACATCCCATTGTAGATATCCCATTGCCGACATCATACTGCAGACATCCCATTGCAGACATCCCATTGCAGATATCCCATTGCCGACATCATACTGCAGACATCCCATTGCACACGTCCCATTGCAGACATCATACTGCAGACATCGTACTGCACACATCCCATTGTAGACATCCCATTGCAGACATCCCGGCTGGGATTTCACAGAGCTCCCGACATCGGGCTCCATGGCGGAGCGTGGTGGTGGGCGGGGGGGTCGGAGGATTGTTCCAGCAATGACCTGCCAAAGAGCCCAACATCTGGATGGCCGTACCCGACTTTGCCGGCGGCTGCGACACTCCGTGGCAGCTCCACTGCCACTTGGTGATGGGACCCAACTTTAAATATTCAAATAGCCTCTTTGCATGCAATAATAAGCATCCTGGTGCGATTCAGCCATCAGTTTACGAGTGTGTGCAATATGACACCTTTTTCCAATTTATTTATTCTTTCATGGGATGTGGGCATCGCTGACTAGGCCAGCATTTACTGCCCAGCCCTAATTGGCATTGAGATGTTGATGGTGAGCTGCCTTCTTGAGCCGCTGCAGTCCTTAGGGTGCAGGTACACCCACAGTGCTGTTAGGAAGGGAGTTCCAGGATTTTGACCCAGTGACAGTGAAGGAACGGTGATATAATGCCAAGTCAGGTTGGTGTGTGGCTTGGAGGGAAACTTGCAGGTGGTGGTGTTCCCATGTATCTACTGCCCTTGTCCTTCTAGGTGGTAGAAGTCGCGGGTTTGGAATGTGCTGTCGAAGGAGCCTTGGTGAGTTGCTGCAGTGCATCTTGTAGATGGTACAAACTGCTGCCACTGTGCGCTGGTGGTGGAGGGAGTCAATGTTGCAGGTGATCAATGGGCTGCCTCTTAAGCGGGCTGCTTTGTGCTGGATGACGTTAAGCTTCTTGAGTGTTGTTGGAGCTGCACTCATCCAGGCAAGTGGAGAGTGGAGAGCCGTTGCAGTATCCAGTGCCTTCGGTCGTTTCTTGACAGCGCAGGGAATGAATTGGATTTGATGAAATAACAAAGAAAGTTAATGAAGAGTAAACAATGGATGTTGTTTATATGAATTTTAAGAAAGCGTTTGACAAAGTATCACATAAACGGGAGGTTAACAAAATTGAGGCTCATGGAATAGGAGGGTCAGTGTCAGCTTGGATAAAAAAATTGACTTCCGGACAGAACACAGCGAGTTGTGGTAAATGATTGTTTTTCAGTCTGGAGGATGGTAGACAGTGGTGTTCCCCAAGGGTCAGTGCAGGAAGCACTGCTTTTTTGATTTATATAAATGACTAGTATATTGGAATACAGAATAAAATTTCAAAATTTGCCACTGATGCCAAACTTAGAGGTGTGGCAAACATTGAGGATGATACAAACTGCCTGCAACAGGACATAGAGAAGCTAACAGAATGGGCAGAGAGGTGGCAGATGGAATTTAATACTGACAAGTGCACAGTGATGCATTTTGGCAGAAGGAATAAGGGGAAGCAACATACACTTAATGGCACAGTTCTAAAGATTGTGCAGGAACAGACGGACCTGGGGGTTCATGTGCATCGATCTTTGAAGGAGGCAGGACATGTTGAGAGAGTGGTTAGTAAAGCATTTGGCATCTTGGGATTCATAAATAGAGGCATTGAGTCCAAAAACAGGGAAGTTATGCTGAAACTTTCTAAAGCTCTGGTTAGGCCCCAACTGGAGTATTGTGTCCAGTTCCAGTTTCATATTGTGAAGCGTCTGGTTCAGCCTCAGAAAGCTGCCAGTCACAGCAGGGACGTGAATGGGAGCAGGGAGTGGGAGCAGGGACTGAGAATGGGAGCAGGGAGTGTCAATGGGGACAAGGACTGGGACTGGGAGCAGGGATTGGAAATGGAAGAAAGAACTGGGAGTGGGAGCAGGGACTGTGAATGGGAGCAGGGATAGGGAGTGGGAGCAGGGATTGAAACAGAAGCAAGAACTGGGAACAGGAGCAGGGATTGGGAATGTGAGCAGGAACTGAGAATGGGAGCAGAGACTGGAAATGGGAGCAGGGATTGGGAATGGAAACAGGGGCTGGGAGTGGCAGCAGGGAATGGAAATGGAAGAAGAACTGGGAGTGGGAGCAGGGATTGGGAGTGAGAGCACGGACAGTTACCGGGGGCAGAGAGTGGGAGCAGTGACTGTAAATGGTGGCCGGGACTGGGATTGGGAGCAGGGATTGAAATGGAAGCAAGAACTGGGAATGGGAGCAGGGATTGAAACGGAAGCAAGAACTGGGATAGGAGCAGGCACTGGGAATGTGAGCAGGGACTGAGAATGTGAGCAGGAAATGAGAAGGGGAGCACGGACTGGGAATGGGAGCAAGAACTGGGAGTGGGTGCAGGGACTGTGAACGGGGGCAGGGACCAGGAGTGGGGGCAGGGACTGGGAGTGGGAGCAGGGACTGAGAGTGGGAGCAGGGACTGTAAATGGAAACAGGGAGTGGGAGCAGGGACTGGGAATGGGAGCAGGGAGTGCAAAGGGGGGCAGGGACTGGCAGTGGGAGCAGGGATTGAAACGGAAGCAATAACTGGGAGTGTGAACAGGGACTGAAATGTGAGCAGGGATTGGGAATGGGAACAGGGACTGGGAGTGGGAGGAGGGACTGAGAAGGGGAGTAGGGACTGGGAGGGGGGGCAGGGACTGGGAGTGGGGGCAGGGATTGGGAATGGTAGTAGGGACTGGGAGTGGAAGCAGGGAATGGGAGGCAGGAACTGCGAATGGGAGCAGGGACTGAGAGTGGGAGCAGGGACTAAGAGGGGGAGAGGGACTGGGAGTGGGGACAGGGACTGGCAGTGGGGGCAGGGATTGGGAATGGGAGCAGGGACTGGGAATGGGGGGCAGGGACTGGGAATGAGAGCAGGGACTGGGAATGGGGGGCAGGGAATGTGAATGGGGACAGGGACTGGTAGTGGGAGCAGAGATTGGAAATGGAAGCAAGAACTGGGAGTGGGAGCAGGATTTGGGAGTGGGAACAGGGACTGGAAGTGGGAGCAGGGACTGGAAATGGGATTAGGAGCAGTTAGAAGAGTGCTGGATTTGTCTGGGAGGGTGGCACAGGCCCAAGGCAGCGAGTGGCTCAGTGGAGAAGGCAAGGGGAGTTTGGGTCACGATTTGAACTGGGGTTCAGGAAGAGGGAGGTTCAGGGGTTTTGGGTGCAGAGAAGGAGCGAGGTTCAGGAGGAGACGGACTCCGAGACTTCACAATGAAGAGGGACGACACTCTGCTCCCTGAGTTTTAGCCCCCTTTGTCTCCTCTGTTGCCCTTTAGTGCCCGGAATTTCTGGCGGGGCTGCCTGGATATTGAACCACGGGAGCCATCGCTGGGCTACCCTCACCTGAAGCCCATGCATGGACACGAGAGAGTGTAGGGACTGGAAGCCTGGGCTGTGCTTCCTAACCCAGTGAACTGAGGGCAGGTTGAGCAGCCATGTCTCTACCTCAGAGTAGCAGCTTTGCACAGACCAGCTGGGAAACTGAACCATGTGTCACTGGTCAGAGGGAGAAACATTAAGCTCCTGAAGAAGGTGTCTGTGTGGGAGGGGCTCAGAGACACAGAGAGAGGATTCCTGAGTTTTCTGTGGCAATGACATTCTCCAGATCTATATTAATGTCCCTCTTGTTATTCGAGTCATGAGCACACTCTTCAGAGAAACAGGCAGAAATGCAGCATTAACCAAGGCACAGGAAACTGGTGCAGGTTAAACTTGGAACAAAGATTTCAAGCCACTACTTTCACTTCCACACGAGGGATAATTGTCAGTCTCTGATACTAGAATTCAGAGAGATCAGAACACAGCAGCTCCTGGAATTAACACTCACTCTGGGACTGGGCTCAGATACTCTCAGCTCATAGGCAGGGCCAGAGTACAGAGAGGATCAAACAGACACCATCAAACTGCATTGAAGCTCCCTTCACACTGCACCGAGAGTCCATTCACACAGCACCGAGAGTCCACTCACACTGCACCGAGATCCATTCACACTGCACCGAGAGTCCATTCACACTGCACCGAGAGTCCATTCACACTGCATTGAGAGTCCATTCACACTGCACCGAGAGTCCATTCACACTGCATTGAGAGTCCATTCACACTACGCTGAGAGTCCATTCACACTGCATTGAGAGTCCATTCACACTGCATTGAGAGTCCATTCACACTGCATTGAGAGTCCATTCACACTGCGCTGAGAGTTTCCATGCTCACGGGAAGTGCAATGATGGAAATACAAAAAATAGACTGAAGAATTATTTTAAAAAACAATTTAGACAAATTGGTACACTCTGCTTCAACAAAAAGGACCAAGTCACATGACCCATACCTTCTTCTGCACTGAAATATACATCCATGTCTACTAGAACTGAAAATCATTAACTCCGATTGCATTGTAATTAAGCAGCTCATCACACACGTGTACGTGTTGATTTGATTTGATTTAGAGATACAGCACTGAAACAGGCCCTTCGGCCCACCGAGTCTGTGCCGACCATTAACCACCCATTTATACTAATCCTACACTAATCCCATATTCCTACCACATCCTCACCTGTCCCTATATTCCCCTACCACCTACCTATACTAGGAGCAATTTATAATGGCCAATTTACCTGTCAACCTGCAAGTCTTTTGTTATCCACAAGTGAGCTAAAACAAAGGCATTAGCAGACTCTCCCCCTCCGGCTTCAAGCACTACGATAAGCTGTGAACATCCCTCATGTTATTAAAATGGGCTCAAATCAGCAACCGAAAACCTAAAGTCACATCAGCGAAAGTAACCCTTTGGGAGAAGAAAGAGAGTTTTCAGTCATCTGCCATTTAGTCATCATCTAAGATCACCAACCACAGATAGAACATTGAAAGCCATCTTTAATTCCAGCACAAGGCTGTGAGAGAGAGAGAAAGAGAGAGAGAGCAAGATAGAGAGAGAGAGATCAATTCCAGCTAAGACAGTTGAACTCTGCTGAGACGAGTTGGCAACCAACTGCAGCAGAGAAATAAGAGAGTGCCTTTTGAACAGTTCCTCTACCTGTGAAAATTAAATATAAAAATATGAGCACCATCTTCAGACTGAAGTATTGACTGTCAGGAGACATCAGCAAACCAGCAAGGGCAAGACAACCAGCTAAAACGCCTGCAATTTTAAAACCTACCTTCAAAAAGAATCCCACAGGTCTTTCCTGAATATAACAAACTTTTGCACCTTGAACTCTAAACACCTCTTACCCTTTTCCTTTTATCTATCTTTCCTTGCGTGTGCATGAGAAAATGAATGCTTGCATGTGTGGTGTGGTGAGCATTTCGGGTACTTATTGTTTAATAAATATTTAAACTTCTGTTTTAAACTCACAGGAAACCTGTCCCTACCTGTTTATTTGGCCAACACAACACAGGGTCTGAAATACTAATTTAAACAAAAACACCATCTGTGGTTAGTTGGGAGGTGACTATTGGAAACCATTTCCCAGCAGTCCATAACAAATTGCAAGCTCTGAGCTGAGTTTTTAACATGAAGATTAAATGGAAGATTTGGAAATGGGAGGAAAATTGACCTCTAAAATGTGGAAAATTAAACAAACGGGATTTCTTGTATTCTTCACTTTACAGTGTGAAAAATAAAATATATGCTGTGTTTCATGCCACAGAGTTTATAGAGCAGGGAGACATATGCCATGTTAAATTAAATCAATTAACTATTAAAAATTTAAAAACGCTAACTACCCAGGAGGAGTCACTTTCAAGCAAAAGGCAAAGAAACCTGAAATAGTGAAGCATCTAGCTATTTTAATCTTGTCCCTGAATCAGAAAAAGCATGCATGGAATCTGAGTCTGAGAAAATAGCCCTATCTAGAATGCAGCTGAAAAGAGAGGAGATGCAGCTTCAAAAGGAAGGAAAGAGAGTACCATTTGAAAATAGAGGAAATACAGTTGCAGAGGGAAAGAGAAGATAGGCAGCAGTGAAAAGGTTGAGTTAGAAAGGCTGCAAGCACAAGGTGAGAATGCCGCCAACAATTTATGCAGTATTCACAATTTAGAGCAAAACTTTGACATTATGAGACACTCAAGGCTAGTGCCAAAATTTAATGAGGAGGAGGTCGAGCCTTATTTCATCTCCTTTGAAAGAATAGCTAAGTGAAGAAAATGGCCAAAAGAACATTGGACTATCCTCCTGCAAGACGAACGTTGGGTAGAGCTTTTTACGACCAAGGTGGGGGGAGTGCACCGCTTAATCTAGTCCCACTTCTCCAGAGGTCACAACATATATTTTTACATTTTCCCACTTACTGACACAATCATATACTCTATTTTTCCCAGAAAAGAACACACTAGCCAGGTTTCTTTAATGAACAACAAAATTATCCGTTTATTATAGAACAAGTCTTAACTCGTAATGATGTAAAAATTAAACACACAGATTTTAAATTAAATTTTAAACTCTCCTTTTTACCTTAGCCCATCACTCACACACACACATATACATACACTGGTTAACTGGAAAAATAAACAGTATTTTTTTAAAATTCAGAGCTCTGTTACAGACAAAAAAGCACTTGGGCTGCTTACTTGCTCATTTTTTGGATGAAAACTGCAGATGAGATATGTTGTTCCAAAACTGGCATGCAGTCTAGCCTGACATGTAGACAGGTCACTAGGATCTTTTAGAACAGTTCTTTTCAGGCGGCATTGAGAACTAATTAAGTAAGCTTTCTTCAAAGACAGGAGATGAGATGAATTGACACAGTGGAATTCTCAGGGTCTGTTAGAGATGCTGGAAATCAAGCTAGGTTGTGGTCTTCTCTCCTTCTTCCACTTCTTCTGGTTAACTTTATCAGGTGCTGTGCTGCTGCTGCTAGCCTTGTTCAATCAAGGGGCGCTACTGACTTCTGTGCCCATATTTTCCCCAATTACCAGGGTTTCTGATCTGTTTTTAACTTTCGTCAAGTGACAACCAGAAACATTGTTGCCAACTAGTTCCTTCAGGGCTCTTTTGAAAAAACTGGTCCAACATTTGTTCAGTTGAACTATGAATTCCTCAAAAAATATTTTTAAAAAAACCAGAATCACTTCCATAACACCTCCACCCTCGGAGGAATGAAATGTCATTTTTAAATGCATTTCATTGCAAATTGTGGGAAAATAGAAGATAAAAAATTTGACAATACATTTTCACACTTCTACTCATTCACTTTTCTAGTAGTTAGTACAATTCTGCTCTGCACCCTCTTTCATTCAGGGAACTCAAAAAAAGTTAGATTCTCAATAAAGCGTTTGCAATAACATTATTTTTTACCGCAATGTGCATAATCTTTAAGAGATAAGGTTGTAATAGTAAACTCCATTGGAATAGTCTCATATTCTGGTTTTTACATTTTTCCACAAAGGCTAGGGGGTTACAATCAGTACAGAGCAGTGTCTCTCTGTAGTCGTGGCAGATATTGACCTCAAAATGCTTCAGAGCCAAATATAAACCTCGGGTTTGTTTTTCCCCTGTGGAATATCTTTTTTGGTGTTGAGTTAGCTTTTTGGAAAAGTATCCCACTGGCCTGATTCATCATCTTGTAATAGGATTGCACCAACTCCCAGGTCACTAGCATCAATTACTACCTTGAAGGGCTTTGTGAAATTTGGAGCAGCCAACACTGGTTCATTGATCAAAATGGCTTTCAGCCTCTCAAAAGATGCTTGGCACTCCCATGACCACACTACCTTGGCTTTCTTTTTCTGTAGCAAATCAGTTAATGGAGAAACTACGGTACTGAAATTTGGTGCACACTTTTGGTAGAAACTATACATTCCCAAAAACCTCATGATTTCTTGCTTAGTCTTAGGGGTAGGGAATGCCACCAATGCTTGTACTTTTTCTTGGCAACACTGTCCTTGCCCTACTATATGCCTGAGGTAGGTCACTCTTACTTTCACATTCACTTTTGGCAAGGTTTATTACGAAATCAGATGATTATAATTTCTGAAACAGAGCTTCTAGTTTTTTCAAGTGGTCCTCCCAAGTGTCACTGTGTACCAGCTCATCATCAAGGTAAACCACATGGTTAGGAACACTGGCTACCACTTGGTTCATTAGTCTCTGAAATGTTGCTGGGGCAATGTTTAGCACGAATGGCATCACTCAGCATTGGAAAAGGCCATCGGGTGTGACAAAATGCCGACATTTCTTCAGCTTGGGGTGTTAAAGGAAATTGCCAGTATCCCTTTAACAAATCTATTTTTGTGAGAAACATGACACTGCCCACTCTGTCAATACAGTCTTCCAAACGAGGAATTGGGTAGGAGTCTGCCTTTGCTACTGTATTAACCTTTCTGTAGTCTATACAGAGTCTAGTTGAACCATCAGTTTCAGGCACGAATACAACTGGTGAACTCCAGCTGCTTTAACTGACTTCTATTAGGTGGTTTTCCAGCGTGTATTGGATTTCTGATTTTACCTGGGCCTGTTTCTCTGGACTTAAGCAGTAAGGATGCTATTTTATAGGAAATGATTCTCCTACATCCACAACATGTGTGGTTAAGGTTGTTCATCCTGGCTTAACCCTATAGACTCTTTTAAATGCTGTGAGTAGCCTTGTTAGGTCTTCTCATTTGTCTGCATCTAAATATGAAAGCATAGGCCTGAACAGCGGCAAGCTTCCAAGATGGCGGCCCGCAAAAATGGCTTTTACTCCACAGAGCCACTGCAATATTATATGCAGCGGCTCATTTACATGACCGGGGTGAACTGCTCCCCCCAATGATGTGGAGGGGCGGGCGCTCCATCCCCGGCAATGGTGTCCGACGCCACTGTGCAGGCGCTGGCACCATTTTCAAAGGGCTTCAAGCCCTTGCATTAGAGGCGGTATAAATTTAATTTAAAAGATTTAATAAAGGATTCATGGCCCTCTCCCACCACCCCCACTCCCCGAATGTACATACTAACATACTTAGGAACAAACTAATTAGGAGCAGGAGTAGGCCACTTGAGTCTGCTCATGGCTGAACTGATTACTCCACATTTCCACCTACCCCCAATGACCTTTCACCCCCTTGCTTATCAAGAATCTATTTTTTTTTATTTTAGAGATACAGCACTGAAACAGGCCCGTCGGCCCACTGAGTCTCTGCCGAACATCAACCACCCATTTATACTAATCCTACACTAATCCCATATTCCTACAACATCCCCACCTGTCCCTATATTCCCCTACCTCTACTTGGGAAATTTATAATGGCCAATTTACCTATCAACTGCAAGTCTTTGGTGGTGGGAGGAAACCGGAGCACCTGTCGAAAACCCACGCAGACACAGGGAGAACTTGCAAACTCCACACAAGCAGTACCCAGAATTGTACCCGGGTCGCTGGAGCTGTGAGGCTGCGGTGCTAACCACTGCGCCACTGTGCTGCACTTCAGGTTCCGAAGAAGGGTCACTGACACGAAACGTTAACTCTGCTTCTGTTTCCACAGATGCTGCCAGTCCTGCTGAGTGGTTCCAGCATTTCTTGTTTTATTACCCCTGGTTCTAGATTCTTCCACAAGAGGAAATATCCCTTCCAAATCCACTCTGTCAAGACCCCTCAGGATCTTATATGTTTCAATCAAGTCGCCTCTTACTCTTCTAAATTCCAGCGATACAAGCCTTGCCTGTCTAATCTTTCCTCATAAGATAGCCCCGCCCATTCATGGTATCAGTCAAGTAAACCTTCTTTGAACTGCTTCCAATGCACTTACATCCTTCTTTAAATAAGCAGATCAACACAGTACTTCAGATATGATCTCACCAATGCTCTGTTTAGCTGAAGCATAACCTCCCTACTTTTGTATTCAATTCCCTTTGTGATCAACGATAACATTCTATCAGCTTTCCCAATTACGTTCTTCAACCTTTTACGATTCTTGCACTTGGACACCCAGATCCCTCTGCATCTCAGAGCTCTGCAATCTCTCACAATTGAGATAATATGTTTCTTTGTTATTCTTCAAAAGGGAAAATGCTGGAAATATTCAGCAGGTCAGACAGTATCAGTGAAGAGAGAAACAGACTTAATGTTTCAGCTCAATGACCTTTCATCAGAACTCTCAATTGTTGAAGTGTAAACCATCCATCTTGTACAGGTTCATTCTGCGCCAGAACTGGTCCCAATGCCCCAGGAATCTGAAACCCTCCCTGCTGCACTATTTCTCCAGCCACACGTTAACCTGCCCTGCTAAAGTCCATATAGACTACATCAAGTGTGCAGCCCTCATCAACCCTCCTTGTTACCTCCTCAGAAAATTTAATCATGTTACTCTGACACAACCTTCCTTTAACGTATCCATGCTGATTGTTCATGATGAATCTGTGCCTCTGCACAGTCCTTGTGGAGACCAAGTCCCACCTTCACATTGAGGACAACCTCCATTGGGTTGAATGGCAGTACCGATGAGCTAAATGGGATAATTCAGATCTCGCAGCTCAAAACTGGGCATCCATGAGACGCTGTGGACCATCAGCAGCAGCAGAATTGTATTCATTCACAATCTGTAACCTCATGGCCCGTAACATCCCAAATCTACCATTACCATCAACCCAGGGGACCAACAGTTCAATGAGGACTGTAGAGGAGCATGCCGGGAGCAGCACCAGGAATACCTAAAAAATGAGGTGTCAACCTGGTGAAGCTACAACACAGGACTACATGCTAGCTTCACAGTGGAAGCAGCATGTTATAGATGGAGCTATGAAATTCCCCAATCAATGGATCAGATCAGAGCTCTGCAGTCCTGCCTTTGTGAATGATGATGGACAATGAAACATTTAACTGGAGGAGGAGGCTCCACAAACATCCCCATCCTCAATGATGGGTAATCCCTACACACCCTGGCAAAAGACAAGGCTGAAGTGTTTGCAACCAACTTCAGCCTGAAGTGCCGAGTGGATGATCCATCTCGGTCTCCTCCTGAGGTCCGCAGCATCACAAATGCCAATACCATTTACTCCATGTGGTATCAATAAATAGCTGAAGGCCCTGGATACAGCAAAGGCTATGGGCCCTGACAACATCCTAGCAGTTGCCCTGAAGACTTGTGCTCCAGAACTGGCTGCGCCCCGAGGCAAGTCATTCCAGTACAGCTATAAAACTGGCATCAACCTGACAATGTTGAATATTGCCCAAGTATGTCCTGTTCACGATCAATGAGATAGAGTACTGAGGAAATGAGAGAGGAGTGTGATGCAACACACTTGCCTGGATGAGTACAGATCCAAAAACACTCAATGAAGCTCAACACCATCCAGGAAAAAGTAGCCACTTGATTGGCACTCCATCCATCACCTTACACATTCACTCCCTTTACCACCAACGCACAGTGACAGCAGTGTATACCATCTACAACATGCAGTGCAGCAACTCACCAAGGCTGCTTTGACAGCACCTTCCAAACCCACGACCTCTACCACCCAGAAGAACAAGGACAGCAGATGCATGGGAACACCACCACCTGCAATTTCCTCTCCAAGCCACACACCATCCTGACTTGGGTTCTTCACTGTCGCTGGTTCAATATCCTGAAACTCCCTCCCTAACAGCACTGTGGGTGTCCCTACACTACATAGACTGCAGTGGTTCATTAAGGCAGCTCACCACCACCTTCTCAGGGGTAATTAAGAATTGGCAATAAATTCTGGCCCAGCCAGTGATACCTGCATCTTGCAAATGAATAAAATAAAAGATCAGCATAACCTCCCTGCTCTTCTATTCTATGCCTTGACTAATAAAGGAAAATATCCTGTATGCCACCTTAACCACCTTATCTACTTGTCCTGCTACCTTCTGGGATCTGTGGATATGCACTGCATGTTCCCTCTGTTCCTTTCCAGCTCTCAGAATTCCACCATATATTGTGTATTCCCTTTCCTAGTTTTCCATCCCTAAATGTGTTACCTCATACTTCTCTGGATTGAACTCCATTTACCACTGTTCCGCCCATCTGACCTGTCCATTGATATCTTTCTGCAGTCGACAGCTTTCTTCCTCACTATCAACCACATGGCCCATTATTGTATCATCTGCAAACTTCTTAATCATGGCCCCTACATTTACATCTAAATGATTGATATATACCACAAACAGCAAGGGACCCAGTACTGAGCCCTGTGGAACCCCACTGGAAACAATCTTCCAGTCACTAAAACACCCATCGACCATAGCCCTTTGCTTCCAGCCTTTGAGTCAATTTTGGATCAAACTTGCTACTTTGTCTGTGAATCCCTGAGGTTTTAATTTACTAATCAGTCTGCAATGTGAGGACTTGTCAAAAGCTTTGCTAAAATCTATCCAGACTATATCAAACACACTATCCTCATCGACACTCCTTATTACCTTCTCAAAAAATTCATTTGAGTTAGTCAGACATGGCCTTCCCTTATGACATCCGTGCTGACTGTGCTTGATTAATCTGTGCCTCCCTAAATAATTATCCCATGATAGAGGTTAGGCTGACTGGCCTGTAATTACTCAGTCTATCCCTTTCTCCCTTTTTAAACAATGGTACAATGTTAGCTGTCCTCCAGAACCACAACTGTAAAGAGGATTGGAAAATGATAGTTAGAGTCTCCACTACTTCCTACAGATGCAAAGTATTCGTTAAAAACCATGGCCACGTCTTCCGCCTCCCCACACACATTACCTTTTTGATCTTTAAGAGGCCCTCCTCTTTCCTTAGTTATCCTCTTGCTCTTGATGTAATTAGAAAACAACTTTTGGTTTTCCTTGATTTTACTTTCCAATATTCTGTCATGTCCCCTCTTTTCCTTCCTAATTTCTTTTTTAATTCCACCCCCCCCACACTTTTTATACCCCTCTCGGCTTTCTGCAGTGTTGAGCTCTCGATATCTGAAAAAATCTATCTTTTTTTGCTTTCTCCTACTCTGTCTGGTCATTTGATAGCTGAGGGAGTGGGTGGGTCTAGATTTGGGATTCCCACCTTTTTCTTTCTGAACCCTCACTGTCTCCTCCTTGAATGCCTCCCACTGCTTTGACACTGATTTACCTTCCAGTAGCTGTTTCCAGTCCACTTTGACCAAATCACATTTCAGCTTAGTAAAATTGACCTTTTCCCAATTTAAAGCTTTTACTTTATTTTTATTTATTTAGAGATACAGCATTGAAATAGGCCCTTCGGCCCACCGAGTCTGTGCCCACCAACAACCACCCATTTATACGAACCCTACACTACCCCCATATTTTCTACCACATCCCCACCATTCTCCTACCACCTACCTACACTCGGGGCAATCTACAATGGCTAATTTACCAATCAACCTGCAAGTCTTTTAGAGGTGGGAGGAAACCAGAGCACCTGGCGGAAACCCACACAGATACAGGGAGAACTAGCAAACTCTGCACAGGCTGTACCCAGAATCGAACCCAGGTCGCTGGAGCTGTGAGGCTGCGGTGTGAAACACTGCGCCACTGTGCCGCCACTTGATCGTGTACTTTGGTATTTTACTGTTCCATAACTACTCTAAATCAAACTGAATTATAATTGCAATCACCAAAATGCTTTCCCACTGATACCCCTTCCACCAGTCCAGCTTCATTTCCTAAAACTAAATCCAGAATTGTCCCTTTTCATGTTGAATTTACTATTTACAGGCTAAAATAGTTGTCCAAAATACATTTGAAGAATTCTGCTCCCTCTGTGCCTTTCACACTAATTCTGTCCCAGCTAACATTAGGGTAGTTGAAATTCCCACGATTACTGCCCTATTGTTTTTGCACTTCTCAGAGATTTGCCTACGTGTTTGCTCTTCTCTTTCCCTCTGGTTGTTGCAGGGTCTATAGTACACTCCTCTTCTTTTGTTTTTCAGTTCAACCCAGATGTCTGCATTTGATGCTCCTTCTACCAAATCATTCCTCCTCACAACTGTGATTGTTCCTTGAACAAATATTGTGCTCCCCCCCCCCCTTTTTTATTCCCCCTTTTTCGTCTGATAACCCTGTAAGCAAGGATGTTGATCTGCCAGTCCTGCCCTCCTTTCAGTCATATCTCAGTCATTGCTATAATATCATACTTGTAAGTGTCTATCAGTGGCCTCAGCTCATCTGCCTTATTCAGTCGACTCTTTGCATTGAAATATATCCCATTAATCACTGAACAACTCCTTTGTTGTCTATTTTCCAGCCTTTGTTTTCTCTGCCTTCCGTACTTGCTTACTAATTCTCTTTCTTCCTTGCCTTTTTTTAAATTCATTCACGGGATGTGTGTGTCACTGGCAAAGCCAGAATTTATTGCACATCCCTAATTGCCCTTGAGAAGTTGTGGTGAGCTGCCTTTTTGAACCACTGCAGTCCATGTGCACACCCACAGTGCGATTGGGTTGAAATCTTTCAATGTTTCTATGTTTCTGCACTCTGGGTCCCATTCACCTCCCAAGCTTGTTCAAACCCTCTCCAGCAGCACGAGGAACTATTCCCACCAAGATATTGTTCCTGGCCCTGTTGAGGTGCAACCCGTCTGATTTGTACAGGTCCCATCTCTCCCAAAACCTGTCCCAATGCCTCAGGAATGTCAATCCCTCCCTCCTGAACAATCTCTCCAGCCATGCATTCAACTGCTCTGTCCTTCTATTTCTGTACTCACTAGTGAGTGGCACCAGGAGTAATCTGTAGTTATTACTTTTTAATTTCTTTCCTAGCTTGCTAATATCTGCCTGCAGGACCTTATGCCTTTTTCTGTCTATGTCATTAGCTCTGATATGGAACACAACCTCTGGCTGTTCACCCTGACTAATAAATTCAACAAAGAATTCAGAAAAAACTTCTTTAGTCAGAGAATGGTTAGAATGTGAACCTCACTGTCACATGGAGTAGTTGAGGTGAATAATATAAATATATCAACAGGGAAACTAGATGAACACATCAGGGTGAAAGGAATAGCAGGTTATGTTGTTGGGTGAGATGAAGAAGGGTTGGAGCAGTCCCGTGTGGAGCATAAACACTAGAACGGACACGTTGGGCTGAATGACCCATTTCTGTACTGCAAATAACATGTGAATTCTATGCAAATATATGTAAATGAATATAATCCCTTCTGACCATCCACCCTGCCATGGCCAATCAGCTCACATTGTGTAAATATATGAATGGAAAGTGATCAAGAACACGAAGATAAAAGCTGTGAGGAAATTCTAACCTGTTTGTCTGCTTAATAAAAATGTAGAAGGAAGCTGGTGAGAGACAGGATAACAACAGGAACATTCCTCAAAAATATCCTTTATTTCACTGTCACAGTTTAATTTCATAGAAATCAGCAAAACAATGAGGGAAATGATGGGCGCAAATACTAAAAACACTGAGATTGTCAATGGAATCGGAGTCGGTGAATCCCAGTGTCTGTCCCACACCCACCCTGTCTCCCAGTGTCTGTCCCACCCCCATCCTGTCTCCCAGTGTCTGTCCCACCCCCATCCTGTCTCCCAGTGTCTGACCCACACCCACCCTGTCTCCCAGTATCTGTCCCACCCCGATCCGGTCTTCCAATGTCTGTTCCACCCCCACCCTGTCTCCCAGCGTCTGACCCACCCCCACCCTGTCTCCCAGCATCTGACCCACTCCCACCCTGTCTCCCAATGTCTGTCCCACCCCCATCCTGTCTCCCAGTGTCTGCCCCACCCCCACCCTGTCTCCCAGTGTCTGACCCCTCCCCCCATCCTCTTTCCCAATGTCTGCCTCACCCCCACCCTGTCTCCCAGTTTGTACCATCTTGTTTCAGTCACTTTTGCTCATTGGTAACTAACGTTCCCTGTGTAAATTACATTGAGAATCTTTAGTATTAATTATCACAGAAACTGGAACATTGGAAGTGATCAGAGAATCAGTTTGTGGAGCAACTCCTGAAACACCTTCCACATTCTGTCTCCAATCCAGTAGAATATCGTGCCACTTCAACAGTCAAAGTATTTTAAATGGTTTAAAAGTGCTGTGCTTTCAATTCCTTCTTCTCTTCAATTCTTCAGGCCCTTTTCCAGAAATGCCACTGCGATTTTAACCCATTCCTCTGTCGCTTTCGTACAAATTGCCATATTCCGTTTGTTTGTAAAACTGAAACAGAGAAATGAGGTGTGATTATCAGAGAGTCAGAGACACCAGCTCCAAACTTTTAATTTAAACACACTCAGATAAAACATATTTAAAGACTTACATAACGGTGGGAGTGGAGCAGCCAATTGTTTTCTTGTAGCTTGCAAGCCTTTTGTGAGGAATACGAGTGGTCTTAAATTTCTCACAGCATTCGATTGTTACGGCACCAGCTAGAATGAAAGGGAGGAATGGACACAGTTAAACACGGGTGGGGATCAACAGCAGATTCTCACTGATAGAAACATTATCATCTATGTTTCTGCAAAGAAATACAGCAAGTCTACAGACAGAATCAGGCCATTCGGCCCAAATGTTCTCTGCTGGTGTTTATGCTCCAGACGAGCCTCCTTCCATTGTACTTCATCTCAGCCCAGCAACATATCCTCCTATTCCTTACTCCCTCATGTGATTATCTAGCTTCTCTTTAAAGACAATACTATTTGCCTCAACTGCTCCTTCTGGAAGCAGAGGGGAGAGGAAGAGAATTTTTTACACAGTGAGTTGTTGTGATCTAGAATGCACTGCCTGTTTGGATGGTGGAAGCAGATTCAAACGGCAACTGGATAAATACTAGATGGGAAAACTTGCAGGGTTTTGGAGAAAAAGCGGGGGTGTGGGACTAATTTAATCACTCTTTCAAAGGGCTGTCACAGGCACAATGGGCTGAATGGCCTCCTTCTGTGCTGTGTTTCCCATTGTAATCTGGCAGTACCCAGAAACGAACCCAGGTCGCTGGAGCTGTGAGGCTGCGGAGCTAACTACTGCACCACTGTGCCGCCCATTTGGTTCTGGGACCCAACCTTAAATACTCAAATCGCCTCTTTGCATGCATTAATGTGAATCCTGTTGCGATTCAGCCATCAGTTCACGAGTGTGTGCAGTATGACATCTTTCTCCAATTTATTTATTCTTTCATGGGATGTGGGCATCGCTGACTAGGCCAGCATTTATTGCCCAGCTGTAATTGGCCTTGAGATGTTGATGGTGAGCTGCCTTCTTGAGCCGCTGCACTCCTTAGGGTGCAGGTACACCCACAGTGCTGTTAGGAAGGGAGTTCCAGGATTTTGACCCAGCGACAGTGAAGGAACGGTGATATAATGCCAAGTCAGGTTGGTGTGTGGCTTGGAGGGAAACTTGCAGGTGGTTATGTTCCCATGTATCTACTGCCCTTGTCCTTCTAGGTGGTAGAAGTCGCGGATCTGGAAGGTGCTGTCGAAGGAGCCTTGGTGAGTTGCTGCAGTGCATCTTGTAGATGGTACAAACTGCTGCCACTGTGCGCTGGTGGTTGGGGAAGTGAATGTTGCAGGTGATGGATGGGCTGCCAATTAAGCGGGCTGTTTTGTCCTGGATGACGTTGAGCTTCTTGAGTGTTGTTGGAGCTGCACTCATCCAGGCAAGTGGAGAGTATTCCATCACACTCCTGACTTGCGCCTTGTAGATGGTGGACTGGTCTTAGGGAGAAGGAAGTGAGTTACTTGCAGCAGAATTCCCAACCTGTGACCTGCTCTTGTATCCAGAGTATTTATGTGGCCAGTCCAGTTCTGTTTCTGATGGCGTCCCCCAGGATGTTGATAGTGGGAGTTTCAGCGATGGTAATGCCATTGAATGTCAAGGGGAGATGGTTAGTTTCTCTCTTGTTTGAGATGATCATTGCCTGGCACTTGTGTGGTGCGAATGTAACTTGCCACTTATCAACCCAGGGCTGTCTGTTGTCCAGGTCTTGCTGCATATGGACACAAACAGGAGTGGAAAATGGTGCTGAACATTTGGCAATCATCAGCGAGCATCCCCACTTCTGTTCCTATGATGGAGGGAAGGTCATTGATGAAGCAGTTGAAGATGGTCGGGCCTCGGACACTACACTGAGGAACTCCTGCAGTGATGCCCAGGGACTGAGATGGTTGACTTCCAACAACCACTGTCATCTTCCTTTTTGCTAGGTGTGACTGCAACCAGCAGAGAGTTTTCCCCCCCAAATTCCATTGACCCCAGTTTTGCCGGGGCTCCTTGATGCCAAATGCTGCCTTGATAACAAAGGCAGTCACTCTAACCCCACCTCTTGAGTTCAGCTCTTTTGTCCATATTTGGACCAAGGCTGTAATGAGGTCAGGAGTATAGTGGCCCTGGCAGAATCCAAGCTGAGCGTCATTGATAGCACTGTTGACAGCTCCTTACATCACTTTCATAGATGCGAATCATAGAATGATACAGCACTGGAGGAGACCATTCAGCCCATCATGCAATGCTGACTCTTTGGCAAGCTGCTCAATTAATCTCCATGATCTGCTCTTTCCCCGTACCCCTATATTTTTACTTCCCTTCAGTATTTTTCTCCAGTTCCATGACCAGTACACACCAGTACCAGGCTGCACAATGCTTCTTAGGGCTAGAATACACAATCAGGTGGCTTTAACAGATCAGAACAAGCACTGAATTAGGAAGCAGAAATGAGTGTTTGGTACAGAAGCAAGCACGTTCCACTACACATTTATTTATCACTGGTTAGGCTGGATTTTGTGTTCAACTCTGGGAAAAGGTGATTGGCAAAGGAACCAGAGAGTACATGGGCAGTCTATTCTTTTACACAGTGAGTCATTGTGCTCATGAATGCACTGCCTGAAAGG
The DNA here is from genome assembly GCF_036365525.1 of Heterodontus francisci. NCBI lineage: Eukaryota > Metazoa > Chordata > Chondrichthyes > Heterodontiformes > Heterodontidae > Heterodontus > Heterodontus francisci. Next base: position 93,957,288 of record NC_090387.1, on the reverse strand, counting down.
ATGGTAGTAGCACATTTTACTGATCATGGAGAGTAGACTGATGGACCAGTAATTGGCCGGGTTGGACTTGTCCTGCTTTTTGTGCACAAGACATACCTGGGCAATTTTCCACGTTGCCGGGTAGATGCCAGTGTTGCAGCTGTACTGGAACAGTTTGGCTCGGGACGTGGCCAGTTCTGGAGCACAACTCTTCAGTACTACTGCTGGAATGTTGTCAAGGCCCATAGCCTTTGCAGTATCCAGTGCCTTCGGTCGTTTCTTGACAGCGCATGGAGTGAATTGGATTTGATGAAATAACAAAGATAGTTAATGAAGAGTAAACAATGGATGTTGTTTATATGAATTTTAAGAAAGCGTTTGACAAAGTATCACATAAACGGGAGGTTAACAAAATTGAGGTTCATGGAATAGGAGGGTCAGTTTCAGCTTGGATAAAAAAATTGACTTACGGACAGAACACAGCGAGTTGTAAATGATTGTTTTTCAGTCTGGAGGATGGTAGACAGTGGTGTTCCCCAAGGGTCAGTGCAGGGACCACTGCTTTTTTGATTTATATAAATGACTTGTATTTTGGAATACAGAATAAAATTTCAAAATTTGCCACTGATGCCAAACTTAGAGGTGTGGCAAACATTGAGATGATACAAACTGCCTGCAACAGGACATAGAGAAGCTAACAGAATGGGCAGAGAGGTGGCAGATGGAATTTAATACTGACAAGTGCACAGTGATGCATTTTGGCAGAAGGAATAAGGGGAAGCAACATACACTTAATGGCACAGTTCTAAAGATTGTGCAGGAACAGACAGACCTGGGGGTTCATGTGCATCGATCTTTGAAGGTGACAGGACATATTGAGAGAGTGGTTAGTAAAGCATTTGGCATCTTGGGAATTCATAAATAGAGGCTTTGAGTCCAAAACCAGGGAAGTTATGCTGAAACTTTCAAAAGCTCTGGTTAGGCCCCAACTGGAGTATTGTGTCCAGTTCCAGTTTCATGTTGTGAAGCGTCTGGTTCAGCCTCAGAAAGCTGCCAGTCACAGCAGGGACGTGAATGGGAGCAGGGAGTGGGAGCAGGGACTGGGACTGGGAGCAGGGAGTGTGAATGGGGGCAAGGTCTGGGACTGGGAGCAGGGATTGGAAATGGAAGTAAGAACTGGGAGCAGGGAGCAGGGACTGTGAATGGGAGCAGGGAGTGGGAGCAGGGACTGGGAATGGGAGCAGGGAGTGTTAATGGGGGAAAGGACTGGGACTGGGAGGAGGTATTGGAAATGGAAGAAAGAACTGGGAGTGGGAGCAGGGACTGGGAATGTGAGCAGGGAGTGTGAATGGGGGCAAGGACTGGGAGTGGGAGCAGGGACTGGGAATGTGAGCAGGGACTGAGAATGGGAGCAGGGACTGGGAATGGGAGCAGGGAGTGTGAATGGGGGCAAGGACTGGGAGTGGGAGCAGGGTTTGGAAATGGAAGCAAGAACTGGGAGTGGGAGCAGGCACTGTGAACGGGGGCAGGGTGTGGGAGTAGGGACTGGGAATAGAGCAGGGAGTGGAAATGGGAGCAGTGATTGGGAATGGAAACAGGAGCTGGGAGTGGCAGCAGTGAGTAAAAATGGAAGAAGAACTGGGAGTGGGAGCAGGCATTGGGAGAGGGAGCGGGGACAGTGAACGGGGGCAGGGAGTGGGAGCAGGGACTGGCAATGGGAGCAGCGACTGTGAATGGGGGAAAGGACTGGGACTGGGAGGAGGTATTGGAAACAGAAGCAAGAACAGGGAATGGGAGCAGGGACTGGGAATGTGAGCAGGGACTGAGAATGGGAGCAGGGAGTGTGAATGGGGGCAGGGACTGGGAGTGGGAGCAGGGATTGGAAATGGAAGAAGAACTGTGAGTGGGAGCAGGGATTGGGAGTGGGAGCAGGGACTGAGAATGGAGGCAGGGACTGGTAATAGGAGTAGGGACTGAGAAGAGGAGCAGGGACTGAGAAGGGGAGCAGGGACTGGGAATGGGAGCAGGGCTTGGGAGTTGGAGCAAGAACTGGGAGCGGGAGCGGGGACGGTGAACGGGGCAGGGAGTGGGAGTGGGAGTGGGGGCAGGGACTGGGAATGGGGATAGGGAGTAGGAGTTGGATAAAAGCAAAATACTGCGGATGCTGGAAATCTGAAACAAAAACAAGAAATGCTGGAATCACTCAGCAGGTCTGGCAGCATCTGTGGTAAGAGAAGCAGAGTTAACGTTTCGGGTCAGTGACCCTTCTTCGGAAGAAGGTTCTGAAGAAGGGTCACTGACCCGAAACGTTAACTCTGCTTCTCTTTCCGCAGATGCTGCCAGACCTGCTGAGTGATTCCAGCATTTCTTGAGTAGGAGTTGGAACTGGGAATGGGGGCAGGGACCGAGAGTGGGAGCAGGGACTGGGAGTCGGAGCAGGGAGTGGGAATGGGAGCAAGGAGTGTGAATGGGGGCAGGGACTGGGAGTGGGAGCAGGGATTGAAACGGAAGCAAGAACTGGGAGTGGGAGCAGGGACTGGGAATGGGGGCAGTGACTGGAAATCGGGGCAGGGACTAGGAATGGGAGCTGGGAATGGGAACAGGGATTGGGAGTGGGAGCAGAAACTGGGAGTGGGGACAAGGACTAGGCAAGGGGGCAGGAACTGGGAGTGGGGGCAGGGACTGGGAGTGAGGGCAGGGTCTGGGAGTGGGAGCAGGGACTAAGAGTGGATGCAGGGCCAGGGAGTGCAGGCAGGGACTGGGAGTGGGAGCAGGGACTGGGATTGGGAGCAGGAACTGAGAATGGGGACAGGGACTGGTAGTGGGAGTAGGGACTGGAAATGGGATTGGAAGCAGTTGGAAGAGTGCTGGATTGGTCTGGGTGGGTGGCACAGGCCCAAGGCAGCGAGTGGCTCAGTGGAGAGGGCATGAGGAGTTTGGGTAACGATTCGAACTGGGGTTCAGGAGGAGGGAGCTTCAGGGGTTTTGGCTGCAGGGAAGGAGAGAGGTTCAGGAGGAGATGGACTCCGAGACCTCACGATGAAGAGGGACGACACTCTGCTCCCTCTGAGTTTTAGCCCCCTTTGTCTCCTCTGTTGCACTTTAGTGCCTGGAGTTTCTGGCGGGGCTGCCTGGATATTGAACCACGGGAGCCATCACTGGGCTACCCTCACCTGAAGCCCATGCATGGACACGAGAGAGTGTAGGGACTGGAAGCCTGGGCTGTGCTTCCTAACCCAGGTTGAACAGCCCTGTCTCTACCTCAGAGCAGCAGCTTTGCACAGACCAGCTGGGAAACTGAACCATGTGTCACTGGTCAAAGGGAGAAACATTAAGCTCCTGAAGAAGGTGTCTGTGTGTGAGGGGCTCAGAGACACAGAGAGAGATTTCCTGAGTTTTCTGAGGCAATGCCATTGTCCAGATCTATATTAATGTCCCTCTTGTTATTCGAATCATGAACATACTCTTCAGAGAAACAGGCACTTAGAAATGCAGCATTAAAGAAGAAATGGGAAGCTGGTGCAGGTTAAACTTGGAACGAAGATTTCAAGCTGCAACTTTCACTTCCACACAAGGGATAATTGTCAGTCTCTGATACTAGAATTCAGAGAGATCAGAACACAGCAGCTCCTGGAATTAACACTCACTCTGGGACTGAGCTCAGATACTCTCAGCTCATAGGCAGGGCCAGAGTACAGAGAGGATCAAACAGACACCATCAAACTGCATTGAAGCTCCCTTCACACTGCACCGAGAGTCCATTCACACTGCACTGAGGCTGCGTTCATACTTCACTGAGAGCCAATTCACACTGCACCGAGAGTCCATTCATACTGCACCGAGAGTCCATTCACACTGCACTGAGGCTCCATTCACACTGCACCGAGAGTCCATTCACACTGCACTGAGGCTCCATTCATACTGCACCGAGAGTCCATTCACACTGCACTGAGAGTCCATTCACACTGCACTGAGGCTCCATTCACACTGCACTGAGAGTCCATTCACACTGCACTGAGAGTTTCCATGCTCACGGGAAATGCAATGATGAAAATACAAAAATAAACGGAAGAATTATAAAAAAACGAACAATTTAGACAAAATGGTACACTCTGCTTCAACAAGAAGCACCAAGTCACATGACCCATAACAACTTCTGCATTGAAATATCCATCCATGTCTGCTAGAACTGAAACTCAATAACCCTGTTTGCATTGTAATTAAGCAGCTCATCACACACGTGTACATGTTATCCACAAGTGAGCTAAAACAAAGGCATTAGCTGACTCTTCCCCTCCGGCGACAAGCACTACGATAAGCTGTGAACATCCCTCACGTTATTAAAATGGGCTGAGATGAGCAACCGAAAACCTAAAGTCACATCGGCGAAAGTAACACTTTTTGAATTTCCCTTCAAAGGTAACCCTTTGGGAGAAGAAAGAGAGTTTTCAGTCATCTGCCATTTAGTCATCATCTAAGATCACCAACCACAGAGAGAACATTGAAAGCCATCTTTAATTCCAGCACAAGGCTGTGTGTGAGAGAGAGAGAGAGAGAGAGAGCAAGATAGAGAGAGAGAGATCAATTCCAGCTAAGACAGTTGAACTCTGCTGAGACGAGTTGGCAACCAACTGCAGCAGGGAAATAAGAGAGTGCCTTTTGAACAGTTCCTCTACCTGTGAAAATTAAACAAAAAAATATGAGCACCATCTTCAGACTGAAGTATTGACTGTCAGGAGACATCAGCAAACCAGCAAGGGCAAGACAACCAGCTAAAACGCCTGCAACATTAAAACCTACCTTCAAAGAGAATTCCACAGGTCTTTCCTGAATATAACAAACTTTTGCACCTTGAACTCTAAACACCTCTTCCCCTTTACCTTTTATCTATGTTTCCTTGCGTGTGCATGAGAAAATGAATGCTTGCATGTGTCGTGTGGTGAGCATTTCGGGTACTTATTGTTTAATAAATATTTAAACTTCTGTTTTAAACTCACGGGAAACCTGTCCCTACCTGTTTATTTGGCCAACACAACACAGGGTCTGAAATACTAATTTAAACAAAAACACCATCTGTGGTTAGTTGGGAGGTGACTATTGGAAACCATTTCCCAGCAGTCCATAACAAATTGCAAGCTCTGAGCTGAGTTTTTAACATGAAGATTAAATGGAAGATTTGGAAATGGGAGGAAAATTGACCTCTAAAATGTGGAAAATTAAACAAACGGGATTTCTTGTATCCTTTTCTTCTCTACGGAGTGAGAGATAAAATATATGGCTGTGTTTAATGCAACAGAGTTTATAGAGCAGGGAGACATATGCCATGTTAAATTAAATCAATTAACTATGAAAAATTTAAAAACCCTAACTACCCAGGAGAAGTCACTTTCAAGCAAAAGGCAAAGAAACCTGAAATAGTGAAGCATCTAGCTATTTTAATCTTGCCCCTGAACCAGAAAAAGCATGCATGGAATCTGAGTCTGAGAAAATAGCCCTATCTAGAATGCAGCTGAAAAGAGAGGAGATGCAGCTTCAAAAGGAAGGAAAGAGAGTACCATTTGAAAAGAGAGGAAATACACTTGCAGAGGGAAAGAGAAGATAGGCAGCAGTGAAAAGGTTGAGTTAGAAAGGCTGCAAGCACAAGGTGAGAATGCCGCCAACAATTTATGTAGTATTCACAATTTCGAGCAAAACTTTGACATTATGAGACACTCAAGGCTAGTGCCAAAATTTAATGAGGAGGAGGTCGAGCCTTATTTCACCTCCTTTGAAAAAATAGCTAAGTGAATAAAATGGCCAAAAGAACATTGGACTATCCTTCTTCAAGACGAACGGTGGGTAGAGCTTGTTATGACCAAGGTGGGGAGAGTGCACCGTTTAAACCCGTCCCCCTTCTTCATAGGTCACAACGTATATTTTTACATTTTCCCACTTACTGACACAATCATATACTCTATTTTTCCCAGAAAAGAACACACTAGCCAGGTTTCTTTAATGAACAACAAAATTATCCGTTTATTATAGAACAAGTCTTAACCCGTAATGAAATAAAAATTAAACACACAGGTTTTAAATTAAATTTTAAACTCTCCTTTTTACCTTAGCCCATCACCCACACACACACATATACATACACTGGTTAACTGGAAAAATAAATGGTATTTTTTTAAATTTCAGAGCTCTGTTACAGACAAAAAAGCACTTGGGCTGCTTACTTGCTCATTTTTTGGAAGAAATCTGCAGATGAGATATGTTGTTCCAAAACTGACATACAGTCTAGCCTGACATGCAGACAGGTCACGAGGATCTTGTAGAACAGTTCTTTTCAGGCGGCATTGAGAACTAATTTAGTAAGCTTTCTGCAAAGACAGGAGATGAGATGAATTGACACAGTGGAATTCTCAGGGTCTGTTAGAGATGCTGGAAATCAAGCTAGGTTGTGGTCTTCTCTCCTTCTTCCACTTCTTCTGGTTAACTTTATCAGTCGCTGACTCCAGAAGGTAAAACACCCTGACTGCGACAACCAAAAGCCTACGAGTTTTCTGCCCTGTCAGGTGCTGTGCTGCTGCTGCTAGCCTTGTTCAATCAAGGGGCGCTACTGACTTCTGTGCCCACATTTTCCCCAATTACCAGGGTTTCTGATCTCTTTTTAACTTTAGTCAAGTGACAACCAGAAACATTGTTGCCAACTAGTTCTTTCAGTGCTCTTTTGAAAAAACTGGTCCAACATTTATTCAGTTTAACTAAGAATTCCTCAAAAAATATTTTTTAAAAAAACCAGAATCACTTCCATAACACCTCCACCCTCAGAGGAATGAAATGTCATTTGAAAAGACATTTTCACACTTATACTCATTCACTTTTCTAGTAGTTAATGCAATTCTGCTCTGCACCCTCTTTCATTCAGGGAACTCAAAAAAAGTTAGATTCTCAATAAAGCATTTGCAATAACATTATTTTTGACCGCAATGTGCATAATCTTTAAGTAATAAGGTTGTAATAATAAACTCCATTGGAATAGTCCAGCATTCTGGTTTTTACATTTTTCCACAAAGGCTAGTATATAGCAGTGCCTCTCTGTAGTCGTAGCAGATATTGACCTCTAAATGCTTCAGAGCAAAATATAAACCTCGGGTTTGTTTTTCCCCTGTGGAATATCATTTTTGGTGTTGATTTAGCTTTTTGGAAAAGTCTCCCACTGGCCTGATTCATCATCTTGTAATAGGATTGCACCAACTCCCAGGTCACTAGCATCAATTACTACCTTGAAGGGCTTTGTGAAATTTGGGGCAGCCAACACTGGTTCATTGATCAAAATGGCTTTCAGCCTCTCAAAAGATGCTTGGCACTCCCCTGATCACGCTACCTTGGCTTTCTTTTTCTGTAGCAAACCAGTTAATGGAGCAACTACGGTACTGAAATTTGGTACACACTTTTGGTAGAAACTATACATTCCCAAAAACCTCATGATTTCTTGCTTAGTCTTTGGGATAGGGAATGCCACCAATGCTTGTACTTTTTCTTGGCAACTCTGTCCTTGCCCTACTATATGCCTGAGGTAGGTCACTCTTACTTTCACATTCACTTTTGGCAAGGTTTATTACTAAATCAGATGATTATAATTTCTGAAACAGAGCTTCTAGTTTTTTCAAGTGGTCCTCCCAAGTGTCACTGTGTACCAGCTCATCATCAAAGTAAACCACATGGTTAGGAACACTGACTACCACTTGGTTCATTAGTCTCTGAAATGTTGCTGGGGCAATGTTTAGCACAAATGGCATCACTCAGCATTGGAAAAGGCCATCCGGTGTGACAAAAGGCCGACATTTCTTTAGCTTGGGGTGTTAAAGGAAATTGCCAGCATCCCTTTAACAAATCTATTTTTGTGAGAAACATGACACTGCCCACTCTGTCAATACAGTCTTCCAAACGAGGAATTGGGTAGAAGTCTGCCTTTGCTACTGCATTAACCTTTCTGTAGTCCATACATAGTCTAGTTGAACCATCAGTTTCAGGCACGAATACTGCTGCCGATCTCCAGCTGCTTTAACTGGGTTCTATTAGGTGGTTTTCCAGCGTGTATTGGATTTCTGATTTTACCTGGGCCTGTTTCTCTGGAATTAAGCAGTAAGGATGCTGTTTTATAGGAAACGATTCTCCTACATCCACATCATGTGTGTCTAAGGTTGCACATCCTGGCTTAACCCTAGAGACTCTTTTAAATGCTGTGAGTAGCCTTGTTAGGTCTTCTCATTTGTCTGCATCTAAATATGAAAGCATAGGCCTGAACAGCGGCAAGCATCCAAGATGGCGGCCCGCAAAAATGGCTTTTACTCCACAGAGCCACTGCGATATTATATGCAGCGGCTCATTTACATGACCGGGGTGAACTGCTCCCCCCAATGATGTGGAGGGGCGGGCCCTCCATCCCCGGCAATGGTGTCCGACAGCACTGTGCAGGCGCGGGCACCATTTTCGAAAGGCTTCAAGTCCTTCCATTGAATTTTAATTTTTAAAGTTACAGGCGGTATAAATTTAATTTTAAAAATTTAATAAAAGATTCAAGGCCCTCTCCCACCACCCCCACTCCCCAAATGAACATACTAACATACGTACGAAGACACTAATTAGGAGCAGGAGTAGGCCACTTGAGTCTGCTCCGCCATTCAATAATTTCATGGCTGAACTGATTACTCCACATTTCCACCTACCCCCAATAACCTTTCACTCCCTTTCTTATTTTTTTTTTATTTTAGAGATACAGCACCGAAACAGGCCCTTCGGCCCACCGAGTCTCTGCCGACCATCAATCACCCATTTATTCTAATCCTACACTAATCCCATATTCCTACATCCCCACCTGTCCCTATATTCCCCTACCTCTACTTGGCCAATTTACCTATCAACTGCAAGTCTTTGGTGGTGGGAGGAAACCGGAACACCTGTCGAAAACCCACGCAGACACAGGGAGAACTTGCAAACTCCACACAGGCAGTACCCAGAATTGAACCCGGGTCGCTGGAGCTGTGAGGCTGCGGTGCTAACCACTGCGCCAGTGTGCCGCCCTTCAGGTTCCGAAGAAGTGTCACTGACCCGAAATGTTAACTCTGGTTCTCTTTCCACAGATGCTGCCAGTCCTGCTGAGTGGTTCCAGCATTTCTTGTTTTTATTACCCCTGGTTCTAGATTCTTCCACAAGAGGAAGTATCCTTTCCACATCCACTCTGTCAAGACCCCTCAGGATCTTATATGTTTCAATCAAGTCGCCTCTTACTCTGCTAAATTCCAGCGATACAAGCCTTGCCTGTCTAATCTTTCCTCGTAAGATATCCCGCCCATTCCAGGTACCAGTCCAGTAAACCTTCTTTGAACTGCTTCCAATGCATTTACATCCTTCTTTTAAAAAGCAGATCAATACCTAAACCTAAATACAAAAACCTAAAAAGGGCGGCACAGTGGCACAGTGGTTAGCACCGCAGCCTCACAGCTCCAGCAACCCGGGTTCAATTCTGGGTACTGCCTGTGTGGAGTTTGCAAGTTCTCCCTGTGACCGCGTGGGTTTCCGCCGGTGGCTCCAGTTTCTACCCACAGCCAAAGACTTGCAGGTTGATAGGTAAATTGGCCATTATAAATTGCCCGTAGTGTAGGTAGGTGGTAGGGGAATGGTGGGGATGTGGTGGGGAATATGGGGTTAATGTAGGATTCGTATAAATGGGTGGTTGTTGGTCGGCACAGACTCGGTGGGCCGAAGGGCCTGTTTCAGTGCTGTACCTCTAAATAAAAAAAAATAAAAATGAATCTCTCACCATTTAGATAATATGTTTCTTTGTTATTCATCAAAAGAGAAAATGCTGGAAATATTCAGCAGGTCAGACAGTATCAGTGAAGAGAGAAACAGAGTTAATGTTTCAGCTCAATGACCTTTCATCAGAAAGTTCTCTCAATTGTTGGAGTGTAAACCAAACATCTTGTACAGGTTCATTCTGCCTCAGAACTGGTCCCAATGCTCCAGGAATCTGAAACCCTCCCTGCTGCACTATTTCTCCAGCCACACGTTAACCTACCCTGCTAAAGTCCATTTAGACTACATCAAGTGTGCTGCCCTCATCAACCCTCCTTGTTACCTCCTCAGAAAATTTAATCATGTTACTCAGACACAACCTTCCCTTAACGTATCCATGCTGATTGTTCATGATGAATCTGTGCCTCTGCACAGTCCTTGTGGAGACCATGACCGATCTTCACATTGAGGACAACCTCCATTAGGTTGAATGGCAGTACCGATGAGCTAAATGGGATAATTCAGATCTCGCAGCTCAAAACTGGGCATCCATGAGACGCTGTGGACCATCAGCAACAGCAGAATTGTATTCATTCACAATCTGTAACCTCATGGCCCGGCATATCCCAAATCTACCAAAACCATCAACCCAGGGGACCAACCCCGGTTCAATGAGGACTGTAGAGGAGCATGCCGGGAGCAGCACCAGGAATACCTAAAAAATGAGGTGTCAACCTGGTGAAGCTACAACACAGGACTACATGCTTGCTTCACAGTGGAAGCAGCATGTTATAGATTGAGCTATGAAATTCCACAATCAATGGATCAGATCAGAGCTCTGCAGTCCTGCCTTTGTGAATGATGGTGGACAATGAAACATTTAACTGGAGGAGGAGGCTCCCCAAACATCCCCATCCTCAATGATGGGTAATCCCAACACACCCTGGCAAAAGACAAGGCTGAAGTGTTTGCAACCAACTTCAGCCTGAAGTGCCGAGTGGATGATCCATCTCGGTCTCCTCCTGAGGTCCGCAGCATCACAAATGCCAATACCATTTACTCCATGTGGTATCAATAAATAGCTGAAGGCCCTGGATACAGCAAAGGCTATGGGCCCTGACAACATCCGAGCAGTTGCCCTGAAGACTTGTGCTCCAGAACTGGCTGCGCCCTGAGGCAAGTCATTCCAGTACAGCTATAAACTGGCATCTACCTGACAATGTTGAATATTGCCCAAGTATGTCCTGTTCACGATCAATGAGATAGAGTACTGAGGAAATGAGAGAGGAGTGTGATGGAATACACTTGCCTGGATGAGTACAGATCCAAAAACACTCAATGAAGCTCAACACCATCCCGGACAAAGTAGCCACTTGATTGGCACTCCATCCATCACCTTACACATTCACTCCCTTTACCACCAACGCACAGTGTCAGTAGTGTGTACCATCTACAACATGCAGTGCAGCAACTCACCAAGGCTGCTTTGACAGCACCTTCCAAACCCACGACCTCTACCACCCAGAAGAACAAGGACAGCAGATGCATGGGAACACCACCACCTGCAAGTTCCTCTCCAAGCCACACACCATCCTGACTTGGGTTCCTTCACTGTCGCTGGTTTAATATCCTGAAACTCCCTCCCTAACAGCACTGTGGGTGTACCTACACTACATAGACTGCAGTGGTTCATTAAGGCAGCTCACCACCACCTTCTCAGGGGTAATTAAGAATTGGCAATAAATTCTGGCCGAGCCAGTGACACCTGCATCTTGCAAATGAATAAAATAAAAGATCAGCATAACCTCCCTGCTCTTCTATTCTATGCCTTGACTAATAAAGGAAAATATCCTGTATGCCACCTTAACCACCTTATCTACTTGTCCTGCTACCTTCTGGGATCTGTGGACATGCACTGCAAGCTCCCTCTGTTCCTTTCCAGCTCTCAGAATTCCACCATATATTGTGTATTCCCTTTCCTGGTTTTCCATCCCTAAATGTATTACCTCACACTTCTCTGGATTGAACTCCATTTACCACCTTTCCGCCCATCTGACCTGTCCATTGATATCTTTCTGCAGTCTACAGCTTTCTTCCTCACTATCAACCACATGGCCCATTATTGTATCATCTGCAAACTTCTTAATCGTGGCCCCTACATTTACGTCTAAATGATTGATATATACCACAAACAGCAAGGGACCCAGTACTGAGCCCTGTGGAACCCCACTGGAAACAATCTTCCAGTCACTAAAACACCCATCGACCATAGCCCTTTGCTTCCTGCCACTGAGTCAATTTTGGATCTAACTTGCTACCTTTTCTGTGAATCCCTGAGGTTTTAATTTACTAATCAGTCTGCAATGTGAGGCCTTGTCAAAAGCTTCACTAAAATCCATCCAGACTATATCAAACACACTATCCTCATCGACACTCCTTATTACCTTCTCAAAAAATTCATTTGAGTTAGTCAGACATGGCCTTCCCTTATTACATCCATGCTGACTGTGCTTGATTAATCTGTGCCTCTCTAAATAATTATCCCATGATAGAGGTTAGGCTGACTGGCCTGTAATTACTCAGTCTATCCCTTTCTCCCTTTTTAAACAATGGTACAATGTTAGCTGTCCTCCAGAACCACACCTGGAAAGAGGATTGGAAAATGATAGTTAGAGTCTCCACTACTTCCTACAGATGCAAAGTATTTGTTAAAAACCATGGCCACATCTTCCGCCTCCCCACACACATTACCTTTATGATCTTTAAGAGGCCCTCCTCTTTCCTTAGTTATCCCCTTACTCTTGATGGAATGATAAAACAACTTTGGGTTTTCCTTGATTTTACTTTCCAATATTTTTCCCGGCGGAGCAGCAGGAGAAGGTAGCGACTCTTCGGTGGGCGAGTGAAGGCATCAGGAGCTGTGTTTTAAAAGTAAGTACTTACTGTTTTACTTACTGTTTTCCTTGTCTTTGAGTTTCTTTTGGCGCCGGAGGAACCGGAAGCTGGTCGGCAGCGAGGACTCCTGGGTAGGTATTTTCCTTAAAGGTGCGGAGCTGAGTAAACCCGAGGCACTACACATGTAGTGTCTCCCACCCATCCTCCTCCTCTAACTTAATAATAAGACCCTTTTTACCCTCCTCCTCTAACCAAAAAGGACTGAGCAGGTAAGCTATTTACTGTTTTTGTTAATATCTATAGTTGTACTTAACTAAGGGGTAATTGAATAAAAGAAATGGCAGCCAGTGTAGTGTATTGCTCCTCCTGCAGAATGTTCGAGGTGAGGGAAACCTCCGGTGGCCCTGCCGACTTCACCTGCTGGAAGTGCATCCGTCTCCAGCTCCTATCAGACCGTGTTAGGGAATTGGAGCTGGAGCTGGATGAACTGAGGATCATTCGGGAAGCTGAGGGGTTGATAGATAGAAGCTACACGGAGGTCGTTACTCCACAAATCAAAGGCAGCTGGGTAACAGTTAGAGGTGGGAAGAGGTCAGTGCAGGGATCTCCTGTGGTCGTTCCCCTCAACAACAAGTATACAGTTTTAGATACTGTTGGGGGGGACGGCCTATCGGGGGCAGGCTGCAGTGACCGGGCCTCTGGCACGGGGTCCTGCACTGTGGCTCAGAAGGGAAGGAGGGAGAATGGGAGAGCACTAGTCATCGGGGACTCGATGGTGAGGAGTACGGACAGGCGGTTCTGTGGGCGCAGGCGAGACGCACGGATGGTTTGTTGCCTCCCTGGTGCCAGGGTCCGTGATGTTTGTGATCGCGTCTTCAGGATCCTTAAAGGGGAGGGGGAGCAGCCAGAGGTCGTGGTGCACATTGGCACCAACGACGTAGGAAGGAAGGGTGGCACAGATGTTAGAAGTGAGTTTAGGGAGTTAGGCTGGAAGCTGAAAGCTCGGACGGACAGAGTTGTTATCTCTGGTTTGTTGCCGGCGCCACGTGATAGTGAGGCTAGGAATAGGGAGAGAGCACAGCTGAACACGTGGCTGCAGGAATGGTGTAGGAGGGAGGGCTTCCAGTTCTTGGATAATTGGACTGCATTCTGGGGAAGATGGGACCTGTTCAAACAGGACGGGCTGCATCTGAACCAGAGGGGCACCAATATCCTGGGAGGGAGGTTTGCTAGTACTGTTCGGGAGGGTTTAAACTAGTTTGGGAGGGGGATGGGAACCGGACTTGTAATCCAGGGACCAGTGGGTCCACTCAGAAAGACAAAGAGTGTAGTGAGGTATTGGGGAAGGTAGCACTGTCACAGAGGACAGATGGGCACGGAGAAGGGTTAAAGTGCGTATACTTCAACGCAAGAAGCATCAGGAATAAGGTGAGTGAATTGAAGGCGTGGATGGGCACTTGGGACTACGATGTTGTGGCCATCACTGAAACGTGGATAGGTGAGGGGGAGGAATGGTTTTTGGAGGTACCTGGTTATAGATGTTTTCATAAGATTAGGAATGGTGGTAAAAGAGGTGGGGGGGTGGCATTGTTAGTTAGAAATAGTGTAACAACTGCTGAAAGAATTTTCGAGGAGGATCTGCCGACTGAGGCACTGTGGGTTGAGGTCAGGAACAGGAAAGGAGCAGTCACCTTGATGGGAGTTTTCTATAGGCCCCCCAATAGCAGCAGGGAGGTGGAAGAGCAGATTGGGAAACAGATTTTGGAAAGGAGCAGAAGTCACAGGGTAGTAATTATGGGGGATTTCAACTTCCCAAATATTGATTGGCAACTCTTTAGATCGAATAGTTTGGATGGGGTAGTGTTTGTGCAGTATGTCCAGGAAGCTTTTCTGACTCAGTATGTAGACTGCCCGACCAGAGGGGAGGCAATATTGGATTTGGTACTAGGTAATGAACCAGGGCAAGTGATAGAGCTGTTGGTGGGCGAGCACTTTGGAGATAGTGATCACAATTCTGTAGCATTCACTGTGGTAATGGAGAGGGATAGGTATGTGCAACAGGGCAAGGTTTACAATTGGGGGAAGGGTAGATATGATGCTGTCAGGCAGGAACTGAGGAGCATAAGTTGGGAGCATATGCTGGCAGGGAAGGGCACGGTCGAAATGTGGAACTTTTTCAAGGAGCAGATAGTAGGGGCCATTGATAAGCATGTCCCTGTCAGACAGGGAAGGGATGGTCATGTGAGGGAACCGTGGTTGACAAGAGAGGTTGAGAGTCTTGTTAGGAAGAAGAAGGATGCGTATATAAAGTTGAGGAAAAAGGGCACAGGCATAGCTCTGGAGGGATACAAGATGGCCAGGAAGGATCTGAAGAAAGGGATTAGGAGAGCTAAGAGAGGGCATGAAAAATGCTTGGCGGGTAGGATAAAAGAAAACCCCAAGGCCTTTTACGCGTATGTCAGAAATATGAGGATGACTAGGGGGACCGTAGGTCCGGTCAAGGACAATAGCGGGAGACTGTGTGTTGAGCCGGAAGAGATAAGTGAGGTTTTGAATGAGTACTTCTCTTCGGTATTTACGAATGAGAAGGGGTGTATTACTGAAGAGGACGGTGTGAAACAGACTGGTAAGCTCGAGGAAGTGCTCGTTAGGAGGGAAGATGTGTTGGGGTTTTTGAATAACTTGAAGATAGACAAGTCTCCCGGGCCTGACGGGGTATATCCAAGGATGTTATGGGAAGCAAGGGATGAAATTGCAGAGCCGCTGGCAATGATCTTTTCATCTTCTCTGCTGACGGGGGTGGTACCAGGTGATTGGAGGGTGGCAAATGTTGTGCCCCTGTTCAAGAAAGGGAATAGGAACAACCCTGGGAATTACAGGCCAGTTAGTCTTACTTCGGTGGTAGGCAAGTTGATGGAAAAGGTGCTGAGGGATAGGATTTCTGAGCATCTGGAAAGACACTGCTTGATTCGGGACAGTCAGCACGGTTTTGTGAGGGGTAGGTCTTGCCTCACAAGCCTGATTGAATTCTTTGAGCAGGTGACCAAGCAAGTGGATGAGGGTAAACCAGTGGATGTGGTGTACATGGATTTTAGTAAGGCATTTGATAAGGTCCCCCATGGTAGACTTATGGAGAAAGTCAGGAGGCATGGGATAGTGGGGAATGTGGCCAGTTGGATTAAGAATTGGCTAACTGATAGAAGGCAGAGAGTGGTCTTAGATGGTAAATACTCAGCCTGGAGCCCAGTTACCAGTGGCGTGCCGCAGGGATCAGTTCTGGGTCCTCTCCTGTTTGTGATTTTTATTAACGACTTGGATGAGGAAGTCGAAGGGTGGGTCGGTAAATTTGCAGATGATACAAAGGTTGGTGGAGTTGTGGATACCGAGGAGGGCTATTGTCGTCTGCAAAGGGACTTGGATAGGTTGCAGTGCTGGGCTGAAAAGTGGCAGATGGAGTTTAACCCTGAAAAGTGTGAGGTCGTCCATTTTGGAAGGACAAACACGAATGCAAAATACTGGGTTAACGGTAGGGTTCTTGGGCATGTGGAGGAGCAGAGAGACCTTGGGGTCTATGTGCATAGATCGTTGAAAGTTGCAACTCAAGTGGATAGGGCTGTGAAGAAGGCATATGGGGTGTTAGCGTTCATTAGCAGAGGGATTGAATTTAAGAGCCGTGAGGTGATGATGCAGCTGTACAGGACCTTGGTAAGGCCTCATTTGGAGTACTGTGTGCAGTTCTGGTCGCCTCATTTTAGGAAGGATGTGGAAGCCTTGGAGAGGGTGCAGAGGAGATTTACCAGGATGTTGCCTGGAATGGAGAATAAGTCTTACGAGGAAAGGCTGAACATTCTAGGCCTCTTCTCATTAGAACGGAGAAGGATGAGGGGTGACATGATAGAGGTTTATAAGATGATCAGGGGAATAGATAGGGTAGACAGTCAGAAACTTTTTCCCCGGGTGGAGCAAAGCGTTACAAGGGGTCATAAATTTAAGGTGAAGGGTGGGAGATATAAGGGGGATGTCAGGGGAAGGTTCTTTACCCAGAGAGTGGTCGGGGCATGGAATGCCTTGCCTGGGGAAGTTGTTGAGTCAGAAACTTTAGGGACTTTCAAACGGCTTTTAGATAGGTATATGGATAAAGGAGAATGATGGGGTATAGATTAAATTGTCCTTGACAGAGGACAAAGGATCGGCACAACGTCGTGGGCCGAAGGGCCTGTTCTGTGCTGTATTTTTCTATGTTCTATGTTCTATGTTCTAATATTTTGTCATGTCCCCTCTTTTCCTTCCTAATTTCTTTATTAATTTCCACCCCCCACCCCCCCTCCTCCCCGCCCCACACACACTTTTTATACCCCTCTCGGCTTTCTGCAGTGTTGAGCTCTCGATATCTGAAATAATCTTTCTTTTTTTTCTTTCTCCTACTCTGTCTGGTTATTTGATAGCTGAGGGAGTGGGTGGGTCGAGATTTGGGATTCCCACCTTTTTCTTTCTGCACTCTCACTGTCTCCTCCTTGAATGCCTCCCACTGCTTTGACACTGATTTACCTTCCAGTAGCTGTTTCCAGTCCACTTTGACCAAATCACATTTCAGCTTAGTAAAATTGACCTTTCCCCAATTTAAAGCTTTTATTCTGGGTCTTTTACTTTTCCATAACTACTCTAAATCAAACTGAATTATAATTGCAATCACCAAAATGCTTTCCCACTGATACCTATTCCACCATTCCAGCTTCATTTCCAAAAGCTAAATCCGGAAATGTCCCTTCTCATGTTGAATTTACTATTTACAGGCTAAAATAGTTGTCCAAAATACATCTGAAGAATTCTGCTCCCTCTGTGCCTCTCACAATAATTCTGTCCCAGCTAACATTAGGGTAGTTGAAATTCCCACGATTACTGCCCTATTGTTTTTGCACTTTTCAGAGATTTGCCTACGTATTTGCTCTTCTCTTTCCCTCTGGTTGTTGCAGGGTCTATAGTACACTCCTCTTCTTTTGTTTTTCAGTTCAACCCAGATGTCTGCATTTGATGCTCCTTCTACCAAATTATCCCTCCTCACAGCTGTGATTGTTCCTTGAACCAAAATTGTGCCACGCTTTTATTTTATTCCCCCCTTTCTCGTCTGAAAACCCTTTAAGCAAGAATGTTGAGCTGCCAGTCCTGCCGTCCTTTCAGCCATATCTCAGTCATTGATATAATATCATACTTGTAAGTGTCTATCAGTGGCCTCAGCTCATCTGCCTTATTCAGTAGACTCTTTGCTTTGAAATATATACCATTAATCACTGAACAACTCCTTTGTTGTCTATTTTCCAGCCTTTGTTTTCTCTGCCTTCCAAACTTGCTCACTAATTCACTGCTTTCCTTGCTTTTTTAAAATTCATTCACGGGATGTGTGTGTCACTGGCAAAGCCAGAATTTATTGCACATCCCTAATTGCCCTTGAGAAGATGTGGTGAGCTGCCTTTTTGAACCACTGCAGTCCATGTGCACACCCACAGTGCTATTGGGTTGAAATCTTTCAATGTTTCTATGTTTCTGCACTCTGGGTCTCATTCACCTACCAAGCTTGTTCAAACCCTCTCCAACAGCACGAAGAACTATTCCCACCAAGATATTGTTCCTGGCCATGTTGAGGTGCAACCCGTCTGATTTGTACAGGTCCCATCTCTCCCAAAACCGGTCCCAATGCCTCAGGAATGTAAATCCCTCCCTCCTGAACAATCTTTCCAGCCATGCATTCAACTGCTCTGTCCTTCTATTTCTGTACTCACTAGTGAGTGGCACCAGGAGGAATCTTTAGTTATTACTTTTTAATTTCTTTCCTAGCTTGCTAACATCTGCCTACAGGACCTTATGCCTTTTTCTGCCTATGTCATTAGCTCTGATATGGAACACAACCTCTGGCTGTTCACCCTGACGAATAAATTCAATAAAGAATTCAGGAAAAACTTCTTTACTCAGAGAATGGTTAGAATGTGAACCTCACTGTCACATGGAGTAGTTGTGGTGAATAATATAAACATATCAACAGGGAAACTAGATGAACACATCAGGGTGAAAGGAATAGCAGGTTATGTTGTTGGGTGAGATGAAGAAGGGTGGGAGCAGTCCCGTGTGGAGCATAAACACTAGCACGGACACGTTGGGCTGAATGACCCATTTCTGTACTGCAAATAACATGTGAATACTATGCAAATATATGTAAATGAATATAATCCCTTCTGACCATCCACCCTGCCATGACCAATCAGCTCACACTGTGTAAATATATGAACGGAAAGTGATCAAGAACACGAAGATAAAAGCTGTGAGGAAATTCTAACCTGTTTGTCTGCTTAATAAAAATGTAGAAGGAAGCTGGTGAGAGACAGGATAACAACAGGAACATTGCTCAAAAATATCCTTTATTTCACCGTCACAGTTTAATTTCATAGAAATCAGCAAAACAATGAGGGAAATGATGGGCGCAAATAGTAAAAACACTGAGATTATCAATGGAATCGGAGTCGGTGAATCCCAGTGTCTGACCCACCCCCAATCTCTTTCCCAGTGTCTGTCCCACCCCAACCCTGGCTTCCAGTGTCTGACCCACCCCAACCCTGGCTTCCAGTGTCTGACCCACCCCCACCCTGTCTCCCAGTGTCTGAGCCACCCACACCCTGTCTCCCAGTTGTACCATCTTGTTTCAGTCACTTTTGCTCATTGGTAACTAACGTTCCCTGTGTAAATTACATTGAGAATCTTTAGTATTAATTATCACAGAAACTGGAACGTTGGAAGTGATCAGAGAATCAGTTTGTGGAGCAACTCCTGAAACACCTTCCACATTCTGTCTCCAATCCAGTAGAATATTGTGCCACTTCAACAGTCAAAGTATTTTAAATGGTTTAAAAGTGCTGTGCTTTCAATTCCTTCTTCTCTTCAATTCTTCAGGCCCTTTTCCAGAAATGCCACTGCGATTTTAACCCATTCCTCTGTCGCTTTCGTACAAATTGTCATATTCCGTTTGTTTGTAAAACTGAAACAGAGAAATGAGGTGTGATTATCAGAGAGTCAGAGACACCAGCTCCAAACTTTTAATTTAAACACACTCAGATAAAACATGTTTAAAGACTTACATAACGGTGGGAGTGGAGCAGCCAATTGTTTTCTTGTAGCTTGCAAGCCTTTTGTGAGGAATACGAGTGGTCTTAAATTTCTCACAGCATTCGATTGTTACAGCACCAGCTAGAATGAAAGGGAGGAATGGACACAGTTAAACACGGGTGGGGATCATCAGCAGATTCTCACTGAGAGAAACATTATCCTCTATGTTTCTGCATAGAAATACAGCAAGTCTACAGACAGAATCAGGCCATTCGGCCCAAATGTTCTCTGCTGGTGTTTATGCTCCAAACGAGCCTCCTTCCATTGTACTTCATCTCAGCCCAGCAACATATCCTCCTATTCCTTACTCCCTCATGTGATTATCTAGCTTCTCTTTAAAGACAATACTATTTGCCTCAACTGCTCCTTCTGGAGGCAGAGGGGAGAGGAAGAGAATTTTTTACACAGCGGGTTGTTGTGATCTAGATGGGAAAATGTACAGGGTTTTGGGGAAAGAGCAGGGGAGTGGGACTAATTTAATCACTCTTTCAAAGGGCTGGCACAGGCTCAATGGGCTGAATGGCCTCCTTCTGTGCTGTGCTTCCCATTGTAATTGCTGTTTCACAGTCCACAGCTTCTTCTGAACAGAGTGAGATTAATAATTACATTAGCACTGATAAATAACACAAGCAGTCGATGGAACCCAGCAGTGGGTTTGGAAAATGTTTTAAACAGTTTTGGTGATTGTCAGGTCCTAGGAGAATATTGGAAATATGGAAGTCTCTCTCTTCTTACCTGGTGCAGCAGCAACATCCTGGATAGAGCAGATAACCAGTGTTCCTAAAACAGCAGCCACACAGAGAGCTGTCTTCATCTTGTCCTTTCCCAAGTTGGAAATGCTCAGTGTTGATGAGTGAATACAAGATGAGGAATGACTTGTTACCTGCTGGTTTATATAGTGTAAAACCACACCGATTCAGCAATACGGAGACACCCTGGAACTTTACCAATTCACCAGCAATGAAAGTTCTCCTGAAATGGGAAGTACATGTTGTTCTGTGAATGGGAGTTCTTGGGTTAAGTAGCATGGAATGGGCTGGAACTTCTCAGTCTGTGTTTCTTAGTATCAGTGTCAGCTCATTTCCCTGACGCAATCACACAACTTCTGTATCTGACACTAGCAGAAAGCCAATGAGAAGAATTGAGCTTCCTGATTGGTTCATTGCCTCTGCGACACAGCTCTGAACTATCAGTGAGTTTAAGTTCAAAATGTACCACAGCCCATGGGAAAGGAAGAAAGAATTGCATTTCTATCATGACTTTCACCATCTCAGGACATCCTTAAGCACTTTACAGCTAATGAACTACTTCTGAAGTGTCGTCACTGGTGTAATGTAGGAAAATGGCAGGCATTTAGTGCACAGCAAGATCCCACAAACAGCAATGTGTTAATGGCCAGTTAATCTGTTTTAATGATGTTGATTGTGGGATAAATATAGAACATAGAACATAGAACATTACAGCGCAGTACAGGCCCTTCGGCCCTCGATGTTGCGCCGACCTGTGAAACCATCTGACCTACACTATTCCATTTTCATCCATATGTCTATCCAATGACGACTTAAATGCCCTTAAAGTTGGCGAGTCTACTACTGTTGCAGGCAGGGCGTTCCACGACCCTACTACTCTCTGAGTAAAGAAACTACCTCTGACATCTGTCCTATATCTATCACCCCTCAACTTAAAGCTATGTCTCCTCGTGTTTGCCATCACCATCCGAGGAAAAAGACTCTCACTATCCACCCCTCTGATTATCTTATATGTCTCTATTAAGTCACGTCTCCTCCTTCTCTCCAACGAAAACAACCTCAAGTCCCTCAGCCTTTCGTCGTAAGACCTTCCCTCCATACCAGGCAACATCCTAGTAAATCTCCTCTGCACCCTTTCCAAAGCTTCCACATCCTTCCTATAACGCGGTGACCAGAACTGCATGCAATACTCCAGGTGCGGTCTCACCAGAGTTTTGTACAGCTGCAGCATGACGTCGTGGCTCCGAAACTCGATCCCCCTACTCATAAAAGCTAACACACCATATGCCTTCTTAACAGCCCTATTAACCTGAGTGGCAACATTCAGGGATTTATGTACCTGGACACCAAGATCTCTCTGCTCATCTACACTACCAAGAATCTTCCCATTAGCCCAGTACTCTGCATTCCTGTTACTCCTTCCAAAGTGAATCACCTCACACTTTTCCGCATTAAACTCCATTTGCCATCTCTCAGCCCAGCTCTGCAGCCTATCTATGTCCCTCTGTAACCTACTACATCCTTCAGCACTATCCACAACTTCACCGACCTTCATGTCATCCGCAAATTTACTAACCCACCCTTCTACACCCTCATCCAGGTCATTTATAAAAATGACAAACAGCAGTGGCCCCAAAACAGATCCTTGCGGTACACCACTAGTAACTAAACTCCAGGATGAACATTTGCCATCAACCACCACCTTCTTTCAGCTAGCCAATTTCTGATCCAAAGCACTAAATCAGCTTCAATCCCATACTTCTGTATTTTCTGCAACAGCCTACCGTGGGGAACCTTATCAAACGCCTTACTGAAATCCATATACACCACATCCAGTGCTTTACCCTCATCCACCTGTTTGGTCACCTTCTCAAAAAACTCAATAAGGTTTGTGAGGCACGACCTACCCTTCACAAAACCGTGCTGACTATCGCTAATGAACTTATTCTTTTCAAGATGATTGTAAATCATATCTCTTATAACCTTTTCCAACATTTTACCCACAACCGAAGTAAGGCTCACAGATCTATAATTACCAGGGCTGTCTCTACGCCCCTTCTTGAACAAGGGGACAACATTTGCTATCCTCCAGTCTTCCGGCACTATTCCTGTCGACAATGACGACATAAAGATCAAGGACAAAGGCTCTGCAATCTCCTCCCTGGCTTCCCAGAGAATCCTAGGATAAATCCCATCTGGCCCAGGGGACTTATCTATTTTCACACTTTCCAAAATTGCTAACACCTCCTCCTTGTGAACCTCAATCCCATCTAGCCTAGTAGTCTGAATATCAGTATTCTCCTCGACAACATTTTCTTTCTCTACTGTAAATACTGACGAAAAATATTCATTTAACGCTTCCCCTATCTCCTCTGATTCCACACACAACTTCCCACTACTATCCTTGATTGGCCCTAATCTAACTCTAGTCATTCTTTTATTCCTGATATACCTATAGAAAGCCTTAGGGTTTTCCCTGATCCCTTCTTAGCTCTCCGTTTAGATCCTTCCTGGCTAGCTTGTAACTCTCAAGCGCCCTAACTGAGCCTTCACGTCTCATCCTAACATAAGCCTTCTTCTTCCAGGACACTGGTGATAACCCCCTTCTCTTCTTTGAAATAAACCCATGGGATCTTTTCCATCCACCTGAGAGGGCAGACGTAGCTCAGTTTAATGTCTCACCTCCGACAGTTCAGCACTCCCTCAGCACTGCAATGGAGTCTCAGGCTGGATTTTACGCTCTAGTTTGTGTGAATGGGTCCAGAAGCCCTGTCCTTTTGTCTGAGAGGTGACAGTGCTCCCCAGTGAGCCACAGCTGGCAATGAAATAACAGATGTTGTCAATACAGGATTGACATCCGCAAATGTCACATTGCAAACATCATACTGCAGTCATCCCATTGCAGACATCATACTGCACACATCATACTGCACACATCATACTGCAGTCATCCCATTGCAGACATCATACTGCACACATCATACTGCACACATCATTCTGCAGTCATCCCATTGCACACATCATACTGCACACATCATACTGAAGACATCCCATTGCAGACATCATACTGCACACATCATAATGCAGTCATCCCATTGCAGACATCATACTGCACACATCATACTGCACAAATCATACTGCAGACATCCCATTGCAGACATCATACTGCACACATCATACTGCAGTCATCCCATTGCAGACATCATACTGCACACATCATACTGCATACATCATACTGCACACATCATACTGCAGTCATCCCATTGCAGACATCATACTGCACACATCATACTGCACAGATCATACTGCACAGATCCCATT
This sequence comes from Heterodontus francisci, assembly GCF_036365525.1. Classification (NCBI taxonomy): domain Eukaryota; kingdom Metazoa; phylum Chordata; class Chondrichthyes; order Heterodontiformes; family Heterodontidae; genus Heterodontus; species Heterodontus francisci. The sequence continues at coordinate 93,933,412 of NC_090387.1, read as the reverse complement.
GCAGACATCATACTGCACACATCATACTGCACACATCATACTGCACACATCCCATTGCAGACATCATAATGCACACATCATACTGCACACATCCCATTGCAGACATCATACTGCACACATCATACTGCACACATCATACTGCATTCATCCCATTGCACACATCATACTGCACACATCATACTGCAGACATCCCATTGCAGACATCATACTGCACACATCATACTGCACACATCCCATTGCAGACATCATACTGCACACATCATACTGCACACATCATACTGCAGTCATCCCATTGCAGACATCATACTGCACACATCATACTGCAGTCATCCCATTGCAGACATCATACTGCACACATCATACTGCAGACATCCCATTGCAGACATCATACTGCACACATCATACTGCAGTCATCCCATTGCAGACATCATACTGCACACATCATACAGCAGTCATCCCATTGCAGACATCATACTGCAGAATCCCATTGCAGACATCATACTGCACACATCATACTGGAGTCATCCCATTGCAGACATCATACTGCAGTCATCCCATTGCAGACATCATACTGCACACATCATACTGCAGACATCCCATTGCAGACATCATACTGCACACATCATACTGCAGACATCCCATTGCAGACATCCCATTGCAGACATCATACTGCACACATCATACTGCAGTCATCCCATTGCAGACATCATACTGCACACATCATACTGCAGTCATCCCATTGCAGACATCATACTGCACACATCATACTGCAGACATCCCATTGCAGACATCATACTGCACACATCATACAGCAGTCATCCCATTGCAGACATCATACTGCAGAATCCCATTGCAGACATCATACTGCACACATCATACTGCAGTCATCCCATTGCAGACATCATACTGCAGTCATCCCATTGCAGACATCATACTGCACACATCATACTGCAGTTATCCCATTGCAGACATCATACTGCACACATCACACTGCAGTCATCCCATTACAGACATCATACTGCACACACCATACTGCAGACATCCCATTGCAGACATCATACTGCACACATCATACAGCACACATCATACTGCACACATCATACTGCAGTCATCCCATTGCAGACATCATACTGCACACATCATACTGCAGTCATCCCATTGCAGACATGATACTGCAGTCATCCCATTGCAGACATCATCCTGCACACATCATACTGCAGACATCCCATTGCAGACATCATCCTGCACACATCATACTGCAGACATCCCATTGCAGACATCATACTGCACACATCATACTGCAGACATCCCATTGCAGACATCATACTGCACACATCATACTGCAGTCATCCCATTGCACACATCATACTGCACACATCATACTGCAGTCATCCCATTGCAGACATCATACTGCACACATCATACTGCAGACATCCCATTGCAGACATCATACTGCACACATCATACTGCAGACATCCCATTGCAGACATCATACTGCACACATCATACTGCAGACATCCCATTGCAGACATCATACTGCACACATCATACTGCAGACATCCCATTGCAGACATCATACTGCAGACATCATACTGCAGTCATCCCATTGCAGACATCATCCTGCACACATCATACTGCAGTTATCCCATTGCAGACATCATACTGCACACATCCCATTGCAGACATCATCCTGCACACATCATACTGCAGACATCCCATTGCAGACATCATCCTGCACACATCTTACTGCAGTCATCCCATTGCAGACATGATACTGCAGACATCCCATTGCAGACATCATCCTGCACACATCATACTGCAGACATCCCATTGCAGACATCATCCTGCACACATCATACTGCAGACATCCCATTGCAGACATCATACTGCACACATCATACTGCAGACATCCCATTGCAGACATCATACTGCAGACATCATACTGCAGACATCCCATTGCAGACATCATACTGCACACATCATACTGCAGACATCCCATTGCAGACATCATACTGCAGTCATCCCTTTGCAGACATCATCCTGCACACATCATACTGCAGTTATCCCATTGCAGACATCATACTGCAGACATCATACTGCAGACATCCCATTGCAGACATCATACTGCACACATCATACAGCAGTCATCCCATTGCAGACATCATACTGCAGAATCCCATTGCAGACATCATACTGCACACATCATACTGGAGTCATCCCATTGCAGACATCATACTGCAGTCATCCCATTGCAGACATCATACTGCACACATCATACTGCAGACATCCCATTGCAGACATCATACTGCACACATCATACTGCAGACATCCCATTGCAGACATCCCATTGCAGACATCATACTGCACACATCATACTGCAGTCATCCCATTGCAGACATCATACTGCACACATCATACTGCAGTCATCCCATTGCAGACATCATACTGCACACATCATACTGCAGACATCCCATTGCAGACATCATACTGCACACATCATACTGCAGTCATCCCATTGCAGACATCATACTGCACACATCATACAGCAGTCATCCCATTGCAGACATCATACTGCAGAATCCCATTGCAGACATCATACTGCACACATCATACTGCAGTCATCCCATTGCAGACATCATACTGCAGTCATCCCATTGCAGACATCATACTGCACACATCATACTGCAGTTATCCCATTGCAGACATCATACTGCACACATCACACTGCAGTCATCCCATTACAGACATCATACTGCACACACCATACTGCAGACATCCCATTGCAGACATCATACTGCACACATCATACAGCACACATCATACTGCACACATCATACTGCAGTCATCCCATTGCAGACATCATACTGCACACATCATACTGCAGTCATCCCATTGCAGACATGATACTGCAGTCATCCCATTGCAGACATCATCCTGCACACATCATACTGCAGACATCCCATTGCAGACATCATCCTGCACACATCATACTGCAGACATCCCATTGCAGACATCATACTGCACACATCATACTGCAGACATCCCATTGCAGACATCATACTGCACACATCATACTGCAGTCATCCCATTGCACACATCATACTGCACACATCATACTGCAGTCATCCCATTGCAGACATCATACTGCACACATCATACTGCAGACATCCCATTGCAGACATCATACTGCACACATCATACTGCAGACATCCCATTGCAGACATCATACTGCACACATCATACTGCAGACATCCCATTGCAGACATCATACTGCACACATCATACTGCAGACATCCCATTGCAGACATCATACTGCAGACATCATACTGCAGTCATCCCATTGCAGACATCATCCTGCACACATCATACTGCAGTTATCCCATTGCAGACATCATACTGCACACATCCCATTGCAGACATCATCCTGCACACATCATACTGCAGACATCCCATTGCAGACATCATCCTGCACACATCTTACTGCAGTCATCCCATTGCAGACATGATACTGCAGACATCCCATTGCAGACATCATCCTGCACACATCATACTGCAGACATCCCATTGCAGACATCATCCTGCACACATCATACTGCAGACATCCCATTGCAGACATCATACTGCACACATCATACTGCAGACATCCCATTGCAGACATCATACTGCAGACATCATACTGCAGACATCCCATTGCAGACATCATACTGCACACATCATACTGCAGACATCCCATTGCAGACATCATACTGCAGTCATCCCTTTGCAGACATCATCCTGCACACATCATACTGCAGTTATCCCATTGCAGACATCATACTGCAGACATCATACTGCAGACATCCCATTGCAGACATCATACTGCACACATCATACTGCAGACATCCCATTGCAGACATCATACTGCAGTCATCCCATTGCAGACATCATACTGCACACATCATAATGCAGACATCCCATTGCAGACATCATACTGCAGTCATCCCATTGCAGACATCATCCTGCACACATCATACTGCAGACATCCCATTGCAGACATCATCCTGCACACATCATACTGCAGTTATCCCATTGCAGACATCATCCTGCACACATAATACTGCAGACATCCCATTGCAGACATCATCCTGCACACATCATACTGCAGTTTTCCCAATGCAGACATCATCCTGCACACATCATACTGCAGACATCCCATTGCAGACATCATACTGCAGACATCCCATTGCAGACATCATCCTGCACACATCATACTGCAGACATCCCATTGCAGACATCATCCTGCACACATCATACTGCAGTTATCCCATTGCAGACATGATACTGCAGACATCCCATTGCAGACATCATCCTGCACACATCATACTGCAGACATCCCATTGCAGACATCATCCTGCAAACATCATACTGCAGACATCCCATTGCAGACATCATACTGCACACATCAGACTGCAGACATCCCATTGCAGACATCATCCTGCACACATCATACTGCAGACATCCCATTGCAGACATCATCCTGCACACATCATACTGCAGACATCCCATTGCAGACATCATACTGCACACATCAGACTGCAGACATCCCATTGCAGACATCATCCTGCACACATCATACTGCAGACATCCCATTGCAGACATCATACTGCACACATCATACTGCAGACATCCCATTGCAGACATCATACTGCACACATCATACTGCAGACATCCCATTGCAGACATCATACTGCAGTCATCCCATTGCAGACATCATCCTGCACACATCATACTGCAGTTATCCCATTGCAGACATCATACTGCAGACATCCCATTGCAGACATCATCCTGCACACATCATACTGCAGACATCCCATTGCAGACATCATCCTGCACACATCATACTGCAGTTATCCCATTGTAGACATCATACTGCAGACATCCCATTGCAGACATCATCCTGCACACATCATACTGCAGACATCCCATTGCAGACATCATACTGCAGACATCATACTGCAGACATCCCATTGCAGACATCATACTGCACACATCAAACTGCAGACATCCCATTGCAGACATCATACTGCATACATCATACTGCAGTTATCCCATTGCAGACATCATACTGCACACATCATACTGCACACATCATATTGCAGTCATCCCATTGCAGACATCATACTGCACACATCATACTGCAGACATCCCATTGCAGACATCATACTGCACACATCATACTGCACACATCATACTGCAGTCATCCCATTGCAGACATCATACTGCACACATCATACTGCACACATCATACTGCAGACATCCCATTGCAGACATCATACTGCACACATCATACTGCAGACATCCCATTGCAGACATCATACTGCACACATCATACTGCAGTCATCCCATTGCACACATCATACTGCACACATCATACTGCAGTCATCCCATTGCAGACATCATACTGCACACATCATACTGCAGTCATCCCATTGCAGACATCATACTGCACACATCATACTGCAGACATCCCATTGCAGACATCATACTGCACACATCATACTGCAGACATCCCATTGCAGACATCATACTGCACACATCATACTGCAGACATCCCATTGCAGACATCATACTGCAGTCATCCCATTGCAGACATCATCCTGCACACATCATACTGCAGACATCCCATTGCAGACATGATACTGCAGACATCCCATTGCAGACATCATGCTGCACACATCATGCAGCAGACATCCCATTGCAGACATCATCCTGCACACATCATACTGCAGACATCCCATTGCAGACATCATACTGCACACATCATACTGCAGACATCCCATTGCAGACATCATCCTGCACACATCATACTGCAGTTATCCCATTGCAGACAACATACTGCAGACATCCCATTGCAGACATCATCCTGCACACATCATACTGCAGACATCCCATTGCAGACATCATCCTGCACACATCATACTGCAGACATCCCATTGCAGACATCATACTGCACACATCAGACTGCAGACATCCCATTGCAGACATCATCCTGCACTCATCATACTGCAGACATCCCATTGCAGACATCATACTGCACACATCATACTGCAGACATCCCATTGCAGACATCATACTGCACACATCATACTGCAGACATCCCATTGCAGACATCATACTGCAGTCATCCCATTGCAGACATCATCCTGCACACATCATACTGCAGTTATCCCATTGCAGACATCATACTGCAGACATCCCATTGCAGACATCATCCTGCACACATCATACTGCAGACATCCCATTGCAGACATCATCCTGCACACATCATACTGCAGTTATCCCATTGTAGACATCATACTGCAGACATCCCATTGCAGACATCATCCTGCACACATCATACTGCAGACATCCCATTGCAGACATCATACTGCAGACATCATACTGCAGACATCCCATTGCAGACATCATACTGCACACATCAAACTGCAGACATCCCATTGCAGACATCATACTGCATACATCATACTGCAGTTATCCCATTGCAGACATCATACTGCACACATCATACTGCACACATCATATTGCAGTCATCCCATTGCAGACATCATACTGCACACATCATACTGCAGACATCCCATTGCAGACATCATACTGCACACATCATACTGCACACATCATACTGCAGTCATCCCATTGCAGACATCATACTGCACACATCATACTGCACACATCATACTGCAGACATCCCATTGCAGACATCATACTGCACACATCATACTGCAGACATCCCATTGCAGACATCATACTGCACACATCATACTGCAGTCATCCCATTGCACACATCATACTGCACACATCATACTGCAGTCATCCCATTGCAGACATCATACTGCACACATCATACTGCAGTCATCCCATTGCAGACATCATACTGCACACATCATACTGCAGACATCCCATTGCAGACATCATACTGCACACATCATACTGCAGACATCCCATTGCAGACATCATACTGCACACATCATACTGCAGACATCCCATTGCAGACATCATACTGCAGTCATCCCATTGCAGACATCATCCTGCACACATCATACTGCAGACATCCCATTGCAGACATGATACTGCAGACATCCCATTGCAGACATCATCCTGCACACATCATGCAGCAGACATCCCATTGCAGACATCATCCTGCACACATCATACTGCAGACATCCCATTGCAGATATCATACTGCACACATCATACTGCAGACATCCCATTGCAGACATCATACTGCAGACATCATACTGCAGACATCCCATTGCAGACATCATACTGCACACATCATACTGCAGACATCCCATTGCAGACATCATACTGCAGTCATCCCATTGCAGACATCATCCTGCACACATCATACTGCAGTTATCCCATTGCAGACATCATACTGCAGACATCCCATTGCAGACATCATCCTGCACACATCATACTGCAGACATCCCATTTCAGACATCATCCTGCACACATCATACTGCAGTTATCCCATTGTAGACATCATACTGCAGACATCCCATTGCAGACATCATCCTGCACACATCATACTGCAGACATCCCATTGCAGACATCATACTGCAGACATCATACTGCAGACATCCCATTGCAGACATCATACTGCACACATCATACTGCAGACATCCCATTGCAGACATCATACTGCAGAATCCCATTGCAGACATCATACTGCACACATCATACTGCAGACATCCCATTGCAGACATCATACTGCACACATCATACTGCAGACATCCCATTGCAGACATCATACTGCAGTCATCCCATTGCAGACATCATCCTGCACACATCATACTGCAGTTATCCCATTTCAGACATCATACTGCAGACATCCCATTGCAGACATCATCCTGCACACATCATACTGCAGACATCCCATTGCAGACATCATCCTGCACACATCATACTGCAGTTATCCCATTGTAGACATCATACTGCAGACATCCCATTGCAGACATCATCCTGCACACATCATACTGCAGACATCCCATTGCAGACATCATACTGCAGACATCATACTGCAGACATCCCATTGCAGACATCATACTGCACACATCAAACTGCAGACATCCCATTGCAGACATCATACTGCATACATCATACTGCAGTTATCCCATTGCAGACATCATACTGCACACATCATACTGCACACATCATATTGCAGTCATCCCATTGCAGACATCATACTGCACACATCATACTGCAGACATCCCATTGCAGACATCATACTGCACACATCATACTGCACACATCATACTGCAGTCATCCCATTGCAGACATCATACTGCACACATCATACTGCACACATCATACTGCAGACATCCCATTGCAGACATCATACTGCACACATCATACTGCAGACATCCCATTGCAGACATCATACTGCACACATCATACTGCAGTCATCCCATTGCACACATCATACTGCACACATCATACTGCAGTCATCCCATTGCAGACATCATACTGCACACATCATACTGCAGTCATCCCATTGCAGACATCATACTGCACACATCATACTGCAGACATCCCATTGCAGACATCATACTGCACACATCATACTGCAGACATCCCATTGCAGACATCATACTGCACACATCATACTGCAGACATCCCATTGCAGACATCATACTGCAGTCATCCCATTGCAGACATCATCCTGCACACATCATACTGCAGACATCCCATTGCAGACATGATACTGCAGACATCCCATTGCAGACATCATCCTGCACACATCATGCAGCAGACATCCCATTGCAGACATCATCCTGCACACATCATACTGCAGACATCCCATTGCAGATATCATACTGCACACATCATACTGCAGACATCCCATTGCAGACATCATACTGCAGACATCATACTGCAGACATCCCATTGCAGACATCATACTGCACACATCATACTGCAGACATCCCATTGCAGACATCATACTGCAGTCATCCCATTGCAGACATCATCCTGCACACATCATACTGCAGTTATCCCATTGCAGACATCATACTGCAGACATCCCATTGCAGACATCATCCTGCACACATCATACTGCAGACATCCCATTGCAGACATCATCCTGCACACATCATACTGCAGTTATCCCATTGTAGACATCATACTGCAGACATCCCATTGCAGACATCATCCTGCACACATCATACTGCAGACATCCCATTGCAGACATCATACTGCAGACATCATACTGCAGACATCCCATTGCAGACATCAAACTGCACACATCAAACTGCAGACATCCCATTGCAGACATCATACTGCATACATCATACTGCAGTTATCCCATTGCAGACATCATACTGCACACATCATACTGCACACATCATATTGCAGTCATCCCATTGCAGACATCATACTGCACACATCATACTGCAGACATCCCATTGCAGACATCATACTGCACACATCATACTGCAGTCATCCCATTGCACACATCATACTGCACACATCATACTGCAGTCATCCCATTGCAGACATCATACTGCACACATCATACTGCAGTCATCCCATTGCAGACATCATACTGCACACATCATACTGCAGACATCCCATTGCAGACATCATACTGCACACATCATACTGCAGACATCCCATTGCAGACATCATACTGCACACATCATACTGCAGACATCCCATTGCAGACATCATACTGCAGTCATCCCATTGCAGACATCATCCTGCACACATCATACTGCAGACATCCCATTGCAGACATGATACTGCAGACATCCCATTGCAGACATCATGCTGCACACATCATGCAGCAGACATCCCATTGCAGACATCATCCTGCACACATCATACTGCAGACATCCCATTGCAGACATCATACTGCACACATCATGCTGCAGACATCCCATTGCAGACATCATCCTGCACACATCATACTGCAGTTATCCCATTGCAGACAACATACTGCAGACATCCCATTGCAGACATCATCCTGCACACATCATACTGCAGACATCCCATTGCAGACATCATCCTGCACACATCATACTGCAGACATCCCATTGCAGACATCATACTGCACACATCAGACTGCAGACATCCCATTGCAGACATCATCCTGCACACATCATACTGCAGACATCCCATTGCAGACATCATACTGCACACATCATACTGCAGACATCCCATTGCAGACATCATACTGCACACATCATACTGCAGACATCCCATTGCAGACATCATACTGCAGTCATCCCATTGCAGACATCATCCTGCACACATCATCCTGCAGTTATCCCATTGCAGACATCATACTGCAGACATCCCATTGCAGACATCATCCTGCACACATCATACTGCAGACATCCCATTGCAGACATCATCCTGCACACATCATACTGCAGTTATCCCATTGTAGACATCATACTGCAGACATCCCATTGCAGACATCATCCTGCACACATCATACTGCAGACATCCCATTGCAGACATCATACTGCAGACATCATACTGCAGACATCCCATTGCAGACATCATACTGCACACATCAAACTGCAGACATCCCATTGCAGACATCATACTGCATACATCATACTGCAGTTATCCCATTGCAGACATCATACTGCACACATCATACTGCACACATCATATTGCAGTCATCCCATTGCAGACATCATACTGCACACATCATACTGCAGACATCCCATTGCAGACATCATACTGCACACATCATACTGCACACATCATACTGCAGTCATCCCATTGCAGACATCATACTGCACACATCATACTGCACACATCATACTGCAGACATCCCATTGCAGACATCATACTGCACACATCATACTGCAGACATCCCATTGCAGACATCATACTGCACACATCATACTGCAGACATCCCATTGCAGACATCATACTGCAGTCATCCCATTGCAGACATCATCCTGCACACATCATACTGCAGACATCCCATTGCAGACATGATACTGCAGACATCCCATTGCAGACATCATACTGCACACATCATACTGCAGACATCCCATTGCAGACATCATACTGCACACATCATACTGCAGTCATCCCATTGCAGACATCATACTGCACACATCATACTGCAGACATCCCATTGCAGACATCATACTGCACACATCATACTGCAGACATCCCATTGCAGACATCATACTGCAGTCATCCCATTGCAGACATCATCCTGCACACATCATACTGCAGACATCCCATTGCAGACATGATACTGCAGACATCCCATTGCAGACATGATACTGCAGACATCCCATTGCAGACATCATCCTGCACACATCATGCAGCAGACATCCCATTGCAGACATCATACTGCAGTCATCCCATTGCAGACATCATCCTGCACACATCATACTGCAGACATCCCATTGCAGACATGATACTGCAGACATCCCATTGCAGACATCATCCTGCACACATCATGCAGCAGACATCCCATTGCAGACATCATCCTGCACACATCATACTGCAGACATCCCATTGCAGATATCATACTGCACACATCATACTGCAGACATCCCATTGCAAACATCATCCTGCACACATCATACTGCACACATCATACTGCAGTCATCCCATTGCAGACATCATACTGCACACATCATACTGCAGTCATCCCATTGCAGACATCATACTGCACACATCATACTGCAGACATCCCATTGCAGACATCATACTGCACACATCATACTGCAGACATCCCATTGCAGACATCATACTGCACACATCATACTGCAGACATCCCATTGCAGACATCATACTGCAGTCATCCCATTGCAGACATCATCCTGCACACATCATACTGCAGACATCCCATTGCAGACATGATACTGCAGACATCCCATTGCAGACATCATCCTGCACACATCATGCAGCAGACATCCCATTGCAGACATCATCCTGCACACATCATACTGCAGACATCCCATTGCAGATATCATACTGCACACATCATACTGCAGACATCCCATTGCAGACATCATACTGCAGACATAATACTGCAGACATCCCATTGCAGACATCATACTGCACACATCATACTGCAGACATCCCATTGCAGACATCATACTGCAGTCATCCCATTGCAGACATCATCCTGCACACATCATACTGCAGTTATCCCATTGCAGACATCATACTGCAGACATCCCATTGCAGACATCATCCTGCACACATCATACTGCAGACATCCCATTGCAGACATCATCCTGCACACATCATACTGCAGTTATCCCATTGTAGACATCATACTGCAGACATCCCATTGCAGACATCATCCTGCACACATCATACTGCAGACATCCCATTGCAGACATCATACTGCAGACATCATACTGCAGACATCCCATTGCAGACATCATACTGCACACATCATACTGCAGACATCCCATTGCAGACATCATACTGCAGAATCCCATTGCAGACATCATACTGCACACATCATACTGCAGACATCCCATTGCAGACATCATACTGCACACATCATACTGCAGACATCCCATTGCAGACATCATACTGCAGTCATCCCATTGCAGACATCATCCTGCACACATCATACTGCAGTTATCCCATTGCAGACATCATACTGCAGACATCCCATTGCAGACATCATCCTGCACACATCATACTGCAGACATCCCATTGCAGACATCATCCTGCACACATCATACTGCAGTTATCCCATTGTAGACATCATACTGCAGACATCCCATTGCAGACATCATCCTGCACACATCATACTGCAGACATCCCATTGCAGACATCATACTGCAGACATCATACTGCAGACATCCCATTGCAGACATCATACTGCACACATCAAACTGCAGACATCCCATTGCAGACATCATACTGCATACATCATACTGCAGTTATCCCATTGCAGACATCATACTGCACACATCATACTGCACACATCATATTGCAGTCATCCCATTGCAGACATCATACTGCACACATCATACTGCAGACATCCCATTGCAGACATCATACTGCACACATCATACTGCACACATCATACTGCAGTCATCCCATTGCAGACATCATACTGCATACATCATACTGCACACATCATACTGCAGACATCCCATTGCAGACATCATACTGCACACATCATACTGCAGACATCCCATTGCAGACATCATACTGCACACATCATACTGCAGTCATCCCATTGCACACATCATACTGCACACATCATACTGCAGTCATCCCATTGCAGACATCATACTGCACACATCATACTGCAGTCATCCCATTGCAGACATCATACTGCACACATCATACTGCAGACATCCCATTGCAGACATCATACTGCACACATCATACTGCAGACATCCCATTGCAGACATCATACTGCACACATCATACTGCAGACATCCCATTGCAGACATCATACTGCAGTCATCCCATTGCAGACATCATCCTGCACACATCATACTGCAGACATCCCATTGCAGACATGATACTGCAGACATCCCATTGCAGACATCATCCTGCACACATCATGCAGCAGACATCCCATTGCAGACATCATCCTGCACACATCATACTGCAGACATCCCATTGCAGATATCATACTGCACACATCATACTGCAGACATCCCATTGCAGACATCATACTGCAGACATCATACTGCAGACATCCCATTGCAGACATCATACTGCACACATCATACTGCAGACATCCCATTGCAGACATCATACTGCAGTCATCCCATTGCAGACATCATCCTGCACACATCATACTGCAGTTATCCCATTGCAGACATCATACTGCAGACATCCCATTGCAGACATCATCCTGCACACATCATACTGCAGACATCCCATTGCAGACATCATCCTGCACACATCATACTGCAGTTATCCCATTGTAGACATCATACTGCAGACATCCCATTGCAGACATCATCCTGCACACATCATACTGCAGACATCCCATTGCAGACATCATACTGCAGACATCATACTGCAGACATCCCATTGCAGACATCAAACTGCACACATCAAACTGCAGACATCCCATTGCAGACATCATACTGCATACATCATACTGCAGTTATCCCATTGCAGACATCATACTGCACACATCATACTGCACACATCATATTGCAGTCATCCCATTGCAGACATCATACTGCACACATCATACTGCAGACATCCCATTGCAGACATCATACTGCACACATCATACTGCAGTCATCCCATTGCACACATCATACTGCACACATCATACTGCAGTCATCCCATTGCAGACATCATACTGCACACATCATACTGCAGTCATCCCATTGCAGACATCATACTGCACACATCATACTGCAGACATCCCATTGCAGACATCATACTGCACACATCATACTGCAGACATCCCATTGCAGACATCATACTGCACACATCATACTGCAGACATCCCATTGCAGACATCATACTGCAGTCATCCCATTGCAGACATCATCCTGCACACATCATACTGCAGACATCCCATTGCAGACATGATACTGCAGACATCCCATTGCAGACATCATGCTGCACACATCATGCAGCAGACATCCCATTGCAGACATCATCCTGCACACATCATACTGCAGACATCCCATTGCAGACATCATACTGCACACATCATACTGCAGACATCCCATTGCAGACATCATCCTGCACACATCATACTGCAGTTATCCCATTGCAGACAACATACTGCAGACATCCCATTGCAGACATCATCCTGCACACATCATACTGCAGACATCCCATTGCAGACATCATCCTGCACACATCATACTGCAGACATCCCATTGCAGACATCATACTGCACACATCAGACTGCAGACATCCCATTGCAGACATCATCCTGCACACATCATACTGCAGACATCCCATTGCAGACATCATACTGCACACATCATACTGCAGACATCCCATTGCAGACATCATACTGCACACATCATACTGCAGACATCCCATTGCAGACATCATACTGCAGTCATCCCATTGCAGACATCATCCTGCACACATCATACTGCAGTTATCCCATTGCAGACATCATACTGCAGACATCCCATTGCAGACATCATCCTGCACACATCATACTGCAGACATCCCATTGCAGACATCATCCTGCACACATCATACTGCAGTTATCCCATTGTAGACATCATACTGCAGACATCCCATTGCAGACATCATCCTGCACACATCATACTGCAGACATCCCATTGCAGACATCATACTGCAGACATCATACTGCAGACATCCCATTGCAGACATCATACTGCACACATCAAACTGCAGACATCCCATTGCAGACATCATACTGCATACATCATACTGCAGTTATCCCATTGCAGACATCATACTGCACACATCATACTGCACACATCATATTGCAGTCATCCCATTGCAGACATCATACTGCACACATCATACTGCAGACATCCCATTGCAGACATCATACTGCACACATCATACTGCACACATCATACTGCAGTCATCCCATTGCAGACATCATACTGCACACATCATACTGCACACATCATACTGCAGACATCCCATTGCAGACATCATACTGCACACATCATACTGCAGACATCCCATTGCAGACATCATACTGCACACATCATACTGCAGACATCCCATTGCAGACATCATACTGCAGTCATCCCATTGCAGACATCATCCTGCACACATCATACTGCAGACATCCCATTGCAGACATGATACTGCAGACATCCCATTGCAGACATCATACTGCACACATCATACTGCAGACATCCCATTGCAGACATCATACTGCACACATCATACTGCAGTCATCCCATTGCAGACATCATACTGCACACATCATACTGCAGACATCCCATTGCAGACATCATACTGCACACATCATACTGCAGACATCCCATTGCAGACATCATACTGCAGTCATCCCATTGCAGACATCATCCTGCACACATCATACTGCAGACATCCCATTGCAGACATGATACTGCAGACATCCCATTGCAGACATGATACTGCAGACATCCCATTGCAGACATCATCCTGCACACATCATGCAGCAGACATCCCATTGCAGACATCATACTGCAGTCATCCCATTGCAGACATCATCCTGCACACATCATACTGCAGACATCCCATTGCAGACATGATACTGCAGACATCCCATTGCAGACATCATCCTGCACACATCATGCAGCAGACATCCCATTGCAGACATCATCCTGCACACATCATACTGCAGACATCCCATTGCAGATATCATACTGCACACATCATACTGCAGACATCCCATTGCAGACATCATCCTGCACACATCATACTGCAGAGATCCCATTGCAGACATCATCCTGCACACATCATACTGCAGTCATCCCATTGCAGACATGATACTGCAGACATCCCATTGCAGACATCATCCTGCACACATCATACTGCAGAGATCCCATTGCAGACATCATCCTGCACACATCATACTGCAGTTATCCCATTGCAGACATCATACTGCACACATCATACTGCAGACATCCCATTGCAGACATCATACTGCACACATCATGCAGCAGACATCCCATTGCAGACATCATACTGCACACATCATACTGCAGTTATCCCATTGCAGACATCATACTGCACACATCATACTGCAGTCATCCCATTCCTTTTGGGCCTCCTTGCAGACATCATACTGCACACATCATACTGCAGTCATCCCATTACAGACATCATACTGCACACATCATACTGCAGACATCCCATTGCAGACATCATACTGCAGACATCATACTGCAGACATCCCACTGCAGACATCATACTGCACACATCATACTGCAGACATCCTATTGCAGACATCATACTGCACACATCATACTGCAGTCATCCCATTACAGACATCATACTGCACACATCATACTGCAGACATCCCATTGCAGACATCATACTGCAGACATCATACTGCAGACATCCCATTGCAGACATCATACTGCACACATCATACTGCAGACATCCTATTGCAGACATCATACTGCACACATCATACTGCAGTTATCCCATTGCAGACATCATACTGCACACATCATACTGCAGTCATCCCATTGCAGACATCATACTGCACACATCATACTGCAGTCATCCCATTGCAGACATCATATTGCAGTCATCCCATTGCAGACATCATCCTGCACACATCATACTGCAGTTATCCCATTGCAGACAACATACTGCAGACATCCCATTGCAGACATCATCCTGCACGCATCATACTGCAGACATCCCATTGCAGACATCATCCTGCACACATCATACTGCAGTCATCCCATTGCAGACATCATACTGCACACATCATACTGCAGACATCCCATTGCAGACATCATCCTGCACACATCATACTGCAGTCATCCCATTGCACACATCATACTGCACACATCATACTGCAGTCATCCCATTGCAGACATCATGCTGCACACATCATACTGCAGACATCCCGTTGCAGACATCATACTGCACACATCATACTGCAGACATCCCATTGCAGACATCATACTGCACACATCATACTGCAGACATCCCATTGCAGACATCAGACTGCAGTCATCCCACTGCAGACATCATACTGCACACATCATACTGCACACATCATACTGCAGTCATCCCATTGCAGACATCATACTGCACACATCATACTGCACACATCATACTGCACACATCATACTGCAGTCATCCCATTGCACACATCACACTGCACATATCATACTGCACACATCATCCTGCACACATCATACTGCACACATCATCCTGCACACATCATACTGCACACATCATACTGCAGTCATCCCATTGCAGACATCATACTGCACACATCATACTGCTCACATCATACTGCAGTCATCCCATTGCACACATCATACTGCAGTCATCCCATTTCACACATCATACTGCACACATCATACTGCTCACATCATCCTGCACACATCATACTGCACACATCATACTGCAGTCATCCCTTTGCAGACATCATACTGCACACATCATACTGCTCACATCATACTGCAGTCATCCCATTGCACACATCATACTGCAGTCATCCCATTACAGACATCATATTGCAGACATCATACTGCACACATCCCATTACAGACATCATACTGCAGACATCATACTGCACTCATCCCATTGCAGACATCATACTGCACACATCATACTGCAAACATCCCATTGCAGACATCATACTGCACACATCATACTGCAGTCATCCCATTGCAGACATCATACTGCACACATCATACTGCAGTCATCCCATTGCAGACATCATACTGCACACATCATACTGCAGACATCATACTGCACACATCCCATTACAGACATCATACTGTACACATCCTGGCTCAGATTTGACAGAGCTCCCGAAATCGGGCTCCATGGCGGAGGTGAGCAGGGGGTTCGGAGGATTGTTCCAGCAGTGACCTGCCAAGGTGCCCAACGTCAGAATGGCCGTACCCGATCTTGCCGGCAGTAGCGAGGCTCCGTGGCAGCTCCACTGCCACTTTTATATTTTTAGAGATACAGCACTGAAACAGGCCCTTCGGCCCACCAATCTGTGCTGACCAACAACCACCCATTTATACTAATCCTACATTAATCCCATATGCCCCACCACATCCCCACCATTCTCCTACCACCTACCTACACTAAGGGCAATTTACAATGGCCAATTTACCTGACAACCTGCAAGTCTTTGGCTGTGGGAGGAAACCGGAGCACCCGGAGGAAACCCACGCAGTCACAGCGGGAAGTTGCAAACTCCGCACAGGCAGTACCCAGAATTAAACCCGGGCCGCTGAAGCTGTGAGGCTGCGGTGCTAACCACTGCACCACTGTGCTGCCCACTTGGCGATGGGACCCAGCTTTAAATATTCAAATAGCCTCTTTGCATGCATTAATAAGCATCCTGGTGCGATTCAGCCATCAGTTCACGAGTGTGTGGAGTATGACATCTTTTTCCAATTTATTTATTCTTTCATGGGATGTGGGCATCGCTGACTAGGCCAGCATTTATTGCCCAGTCCTAATTGGCCTTGAGATGTTGATGGTGAGCTGCCTTCTTGAGCCGCTGCACTCCTTAGGGTGCAGGTACACCCACGGTGCTGTTAGAAAGGGAGTTCCAGGATTTTGACCTAGCGACAGTGAAGGAACGGCGACATAGTTCCAAGTCAGGTTGGTGTGTGGCTTGGAGGGAAACTTGCAGGTGGTGGTGTTCCCATGTGTTTGCTGCCCTTGTCCTTCTAGGTGGTAGAAGTCGCGGGTTTGGAAGGTGCTGTCGAAGGAGCCTTGGTGAGTTGCTGCAGTGCATCTTGTAGATGGTACAAACTGCTGCCACTGTGCGCTGGTGGTGGAGGAAGTGAATGTTGCAGGTGATGGATGGGCTGCCAATTAAGCGGGCTGCTTTGTCCTGGATGATGTTGAGCTTCTTGACTGTTATTGGAGCTGCACTCATCCAGGCAAGTGGAGAGTATTCCATCACACTCCTGACTTGCGCCTTGTAGATGGTGGACAGGCCTTAGGGAGAAGGAAGTGAGTTACTTGCAGCAGAATTCCCAACCTGTGACCTGCTCTTGTATCCAGAGTATTTATGTGGCCAGTCCAGTTCTGTTTCTGATGGCATCCCCCAGGATGTTGATAGTGGGAGTTTCAGCGATGGTAATGCCATTGAATGTCAAGGGGAGATGGTTAGTTTCTCTCTTGTTTGAGATGATCATTGACTGGCACTTGTGTGGTGCGAATGTAACTTGCCACTTATCAACCCAGGGCTGTCTGTTGTCCAGGTCTTGCTGCATATGGACACAGACAGGAGTGGAAAATGGTGCTGAACATTTGGCAATCATCAGCGAGCATCCCCACTTCTGTCCTTATGATGGAGGGAAGGTCATTGATGAAGCAGTTGAAGATGGTCAGGCCTAGGACGCTACACTGAGGAACTCCTGCAGTGATGCCCAGGGACTGAGATGGTTGACTTCCAACAACCACTGTCATCTTCCTTTTTGCTAGGTGTGACTGCAACCAGCAGAGAGTTTTCCCCCCAAATTCCATTGACTCCAGTTTTGCCGGGGCTCCTTGATGCCAAATGCTGCCTTGATAACAAAGGCAGTCACTCTAACCCCACCTTTTGAGTTCAGCTCTTTTGTCCATATTTGGACCGAGGCTGTAATGAGGTCAGGAGAATAGTGGCCCTGGCAGAACCCAAGCTTAGCGTCAGTGAACAGGTTATTGCTGAGTAAATGCTGCTTGATAGCACTGTTGACAGCACCTTACATCACTTTCATAGATGCGAATCATAGAATGATACAGCACTGGAGGAGACCATTCAGCCCACCATGCAATGCTGACTCTTTGGCAAGCTGCTCAATTAATCTCCATGATCTGCTCTTTCCCCGTACCCCTATATTTTTATTTCCCTTCAGTATTTTCCTCCAGTTCCATGACCAGTACACTCCAGTACCAGGCTGCACAATGCTTCTTTGGGCTAGAATACACAATCAGGTGGCTTTAACAGATCAGAACAAGCACTGAATTAGGAAGCAGAAATGAGTGTTTGGTACAGAAGCAAGCACGTTCCACTACACATTTATTTATCACTGGTTAGGCTGGATTTTGTGTTCGACTCTGGAAAAAGGTGATTGGCAAAGGAACCAGAGAGTACATGGGCAGTCTATTCTTTACACAGTGAGTCATTGTGCTGATGAATGCACTGCCTGAAAGGATGGTAGTAGCACATTTTACTGATCATGGAGAGTGGACTGATGGACCAGTAATTGGCCGGCTTGGACTTGTCCTGCTTTTTGTGCACAAGACATACCTGGGCAATTTTCCACATTGCCGGGTAGATGCCAGTGTTGTAGCTGTACTGGAACAGCTTGGCTAGGGCGTGGCCAGTTCTGGAGCACAGGTCTTCAGTACCATTGCCAGAATGTTGTCAAGGCCCATAGCATTTGCAGTATCCAATGCCTTCAGTGATTTCTTGACAGCGCATGGAGTGAACTGGATTTGATGAAATAACAAAGAAAGTTAATGAAGAGTAAACAATGGATGTTGTTTATATGAATTTTAAGAAAGCGTTTGACAAAGTATCACATAAACGGGAGGTTAACAAAATTGAGGCTCATGGAATAGGAGGGTCAGTGTCAGCTTGGATAAAAAAATTGACTTACGGACAGAATACAGTGAGTTGTGGTAAATGATTGTTTTTCAGTCTGGAGGATGGTAGACAGTGGTGTTCCCCAAGGGTCAGTGCAGGGAGCACTGCTTTTTTGATTTATATAAATGACTTGTATATTGGAATACAGAATAAAATTTCAAAATTTGCCACTGATGCCAAACTTAGAGGTGTGGCAAACATTGAGATGATACAAACTGCTTGCAACAGGACATAGAGAAGCTAACAGAATGGGCAGAGAGGTGGCAGATGGAATTTAATACTGACAAATGCTGATGCATTTTGGCAGAAGGAATAAGGGGAAGCAACAGACACTTAATGGCACAGTTCTAAAGATTGTGCAGGAACAGACAGACCTGGGGGTTCATGTGCATCGATCTTTGAAGGTGACAGGACATATTGAGAGAGTGGTTAGTAAAGCATATGGCATCTTGGGATTCATAAATAGAGGCTTTGAGTCCAAAAACAGGGAAGTTATGCTGAAACTTTCTAAAGCTCTGGTTAGGCCCCAACTGGAGTATTGTGTCCAGTTCCAGTTTCATGTTGTGAAGCGTCTGGTTCACCCTCAGAAAGCTGCCAGTCACAGCAGGGACGTGAACGGGAGCAGGAAGTGGGAGCAGGGACTGGGACTGGGAGCAGGGAGTGTGAATGGGGGCAAGGTCTGGGACTGGGAGCAGGGATTGGAAATGGAACTAAGAACTGGGAGTGGGAGCAGGGATTGTGAATGGGAGCAGGGATAGGGAGTGGGAGTAGGGACTGGGAATGGGAGCAGGGAGTGTGAATGGGGGCAGGGACTGGGAGCAGGGATTGGAAATGGAAACAAGAACTGGGAGTGGGAGCAGGCATGGATGAATGGGGGCAGGGAGTGGGAGTAGGGACTGAAAATGGGAGCAGGGAGTGTGAATGGGGGCAAGGACTGGGAGTGGGAGCAGGCACTGTGAACGGGGGCAGGGAGTGGGAGTCGGGACTGGGAATGGTAGCAGGGAGTGGAAATGGAAGCAGAGATTGGGAATGGAAACAGGAGCTGGGAGTGGCAGCAGGGAGTGCAAATGGAAGATGAACTGGGAGTGGGAGCAGGGATTGGGAGAGGGAGCAGGGCCTGTGAACAGGGGCAGGGAGTGGGAGCAAGGACTGGCAATGGGAGCAGCAACTGTGAATGGGGCAGGGATAGGGAGTGGGAACAGGGATTGAAACGGAAGCAAGAACAGGGAATGGGAGCAGGGACTGGAAATGTGAGCAGGGACTGAGAATGCGAGCAGGGAGTGGAAATGGGAGCAGGGATTGGGAATGGAAACAGTGGCTGGGAGTAGCAGCAGGGATTGGAAATGGAAGAAGAACTGGGAGAGGGAGCAGGGATTGGGAGAGGGAGCAGGGACTGTGAACGGGGGCAGGGATTTGGAGCAGGGACTGGCAATGGGAGCAGCAACTGTGAATGTGAGCAGGGACTGAGAATGGGAGTTGGCACTGAGAATGGAGGCAGGGTCTGGGAAGAGGAGCAGGGACTGAGAAGGGGAGCAGGGACTGGGAGTGGGAGCAAGAACTGGGAGTGGGAGCAGGGACTGTGAACGGGGCAGTGAGTGGGTGTGGGGGCAGGGACTGGGAATGGGGACAGGGAGTGGGAGTTGGAACTGGGAATGGGGGCAGGGACCGGGAGTGGGAGCAGGGACTGGGAGTGGGAGCAGGGACTGTAAAGGGAAACAGGGAGTGGAAGCAGGGACTGGGAATGGGAGCAGGGAGTTTGAATGGGGGCAGGGACTGGGAGTGGGAGCAGGGATTGAAACGGAAGCAAGAACTGGGAGTGGGAGCAGGGACTGGGAATGTGAGCAGGGATTGGAAATGGAAGAGGGGGCTGGGAATGGGGGCAGTGACTGGAAATGGGGGCAGGGACTGGGAATGGGAGCTGGGAATGGGAGCAGGGACTGGGAGTGGGAGCAGGAACTGGGAGTGGGGGCAAGAACTGGGCGAGGGCTGAAGCATAACCTCCCTACTTTTGTATTCAATTCCCTTTGTGATAAACGATAACAATCTATCAGCTTTCCCAATTACGTTCTATAACCTTTTGCAATTCTTGCACTGGGACACCGAGATCCCTCTGCATCTCAGAGCTCTGCAATCTCTCACCATTTAGATAATATGTTTCATTGTTATTCATCAAAAGAGAAAATGCTGGAAATATTCAGCAGGTTAGACCGTATCAGTGAAGAGAGAAACAGAGTTAATGTTTCAGCTCAATGTCCTTTCATCAGAACTTTCTCTCAATTGTTGGAGTGCAAACCATCCATCTTGTACAGGTTCATTCTGCCTCAGAACTGGTCCCAATGCCCCAGGAATCTGAAACCCTCCCTGCTGCACTATTTCTCCAGACACACGTTAACCTGCCCTGCTAAAGTCCATATAGACTACATCAAGTGTGCTGCCCTCATCAACCCTCCTTGTTACCTCCTCAGAAAATTTAATCATGTTACTCAGACACAACCTTCCCTTAACATATCCATGCTGATTGTTCATGATGAATCTGTGCCTCTGCACAGTCCTTGTGGAAAGCATGACCGATCTTCACATTGAGGACAACCTCCATTGGGTTGAATGGCAGTACCAATGAGCTAAATGGGATCATTCAGATCTCGCAGCTCAAAACTGGGCATCCATGAGACGCTGTGGACCATCAGCAAAAGCAGAATTGTATTCATTCACAATCTGTAACCTCATAGCCCGGCATATCCCAAATCTACCATTACCATCAACCCAGGGGACCAACCCCGGTTCAATGAGGACTGTAGAGGAGCATGCCGGGAGCAGCACAAGGAATACCTAAAAAATGAGGTGTCAACCTGGTGAAGCTACAACACAGGACTACATGCTTGCTTCACAGTGGAAGCAGCATGTTATAGATGGAGCTATGAAATTCCACAATCAACTGATCAGATCAGAGCTCTGCAGTCCTGCCTTTGTGAATGATGATGGACAATGAAACATTTAACTGGAGGAGGAGGCTCCACAAACATCCCCATCCTCAATGATTGTTAATCCCAACACACCCTGGCAAAAGACAAGGCTGAAGTGTTTGCAACCAACTTCAGCCTGAATTGCCGAGTGGATGATCCATCTTGGCCTCCTCCTGAGGTCCGCAGCATCACAAATGCCAATACCATTTACTCCATGTGGTATCAATAAATAGCTGAAGGCCCTGGATACAGCAAAGGCTATGGGCCCTGACAACATCCGAGCAGTTGCCCTGAAGACTTGTGCTCCAGAACTTTCTGCGCCCAGAGGCAAGTCATTCCAGTACAGCTACAAAACTGGCATCGACCTGACAATGTTGAATATTGCCCAAGTATGTCCTGTTCACGATCAATGAGATAGAGTACTGAGGAAATGAGAGAGGAGTGTGATGGAATACACTTGCCTGGATGAGTACAGATCCAAAAACACTCAATGAAGCTCAACACCATCCAGGACAAAGTAGCCACTTGATTGGCACTCCATCCATCACCTTCAACATTCACTCCCTTTACCACCAACGCACAGTGACAGTAGTGTGTACCATCTACAACATGCAGTGCAGCAACTCACCAAGGCTGCTTTGACAGCACCTTCCAAATCCACGACCTCTACCACCCAGAAGAACAAGGACAGCAGATGCATGGGAACACGACCACCTGCAAGTTCCTCTCCAAGCCACACACCATCCTGACTTGGGTTCCTTCTCTGTCGCTGGTTCAATATCCTGAAACTCCCTCCTGAACAGCACTGTGGGTGTCCCTACACCACATAGACTGCAGTGGTTCATTAAGGCAGCTCACCACCACCTTCTCAGGGGTAATTAAGAATTGGCAATAAATTCTGGCCGAGCCAGTGATATCTGCATCTTGCAAATGAATAAAATAAAAGATCAGCATAACCTCCCTGCTCTTCTATTCTGTGCCTTGACTAATAAAGGAAAATATCCTGTATGCCACCTTAACCACCTTATCTACTTGTCCTGCTACCTTCTGGGATCTGTGGACATGCACTGCAAGCTCCCTCTGTTCCTTTACAGCTCTCAGAATTCCACCATATATTGTGTATTCCCTTTCCTGGTTTTCCATCCCTAAATATATTACCTCACACTTCTCTGGATTGAACTCCATTTACCACCTTTCCGCCCATCTGACCTGTCCATTTATATCTTTCTGCAGTCTACAGCTTTCTTCCTCACTATCAACCACATGGCCCATTATTGTATCATCTGCAAACTTCTTAATCATGGCCCCTACATTTACATCCAAATGATTGATATATACCACAAACAGCAAGGGACCCAGTACTGAGCCCTGCAGAACCCCACTGGAAACAATCTTCCAGTCACTAAAACACCCATCGACCATAGCCCTTTGCTTCCTGCCATTGAGTCAATTTTGGATCTAACTTGCTACTTTGTCTGTGAATCCCTGAGGTTTTAATTTACTAATCAGTCTGCAATGTGAGGCCTTGTCAAAAGATTTGCTCACATCCATCCAGACTATATCAAACACACTATCCTCATGACACTCCTTATTACCTTCTCAAAAAATTCATTTGAGTTAGTCAGACATGGCCTTCCCTTATTACATCCGTGCTGACTGTGCTTGATTATTCTGTGCCTCTCTAAATAATTATCCCATGATAGAGGTTAGGCTGACTGGCCTGTAATTACTCAGTCTATCCCTTTCTCCCTTTTTAAACAATGGTACAATGTTAGCTGTCCTCCAGAACCACACCTGTAAAGAGGATTGGAAAATGATAGTTAGAGTCTCCACTACTTCCTACAGATGCAAAGTATTTATTAAAAACCATGGCCACGTCTTCCGCCTCCCCACACACATTACCTTTATGATCTTTAAGAGGCCCCCATCTTTCCTTAGTTATCCTCTTGCTCTTGATGTAATTAGAAAACAACTTTGGGTTTTCCTTGATTTTACTTTCCAATATTTTGTCATGTCCCCTCTTTTCCTTCCTAATTTCTTTTTTAATTTCCACTAGCCCCCCTTCCCCCGTCCTCCCCGCCCCACACACACATTTTATACCCCTCTCGGCTTTCTGCAGTGTTGAGCTCTCGATATCTGAAATAATCTTTCTTTTTTTCCTTTCTCCTGCTCTGTCTGGTTATTTGATAGCTGAGGGAGTGGGTGGGTCTAGATTTGGGATTCCCACCTTTTTCTTTCTGAACCCTCACTGTCTCCTCCTATTCCCACTATTACTGCCCTATTGTTTTTGCACTTTTCAGAGATTTGCCTACGTATTTGCTCTTCTCTTTCCCTCTGGTTGTTGCAGGGTCTATAGTACACTCCTCTTCTTTTGTTTTTCAGTTCAACCCAGATGTCTGCATTTGATGCTCCTTCTACCAAATCATCCCTCCTCACAGCTGTGATTGTTCCTTGACCAATATTGTGCCCCCCTTTTTTATCCCCCCTTTTTCGTCTGAAAACCCTGTAACCAAGAATTTTGAGCTGCCAGTCCTGCCCTCCTTTCAGCCATATCTCAGTCATTGCTCTAATATGATACTTGTAAGTGTCCATCAGTGGCCTCAGCTCATCTGCCTTATTCAGTAGATTCTTTGCTTTGATATATATCCCATTAATCACTGAACAACTCCTTTGTTGTCTATTTTCCAGCCTTTGTTTTCTCTGCCTTCCATACTTGCTTACTAATTCTCTGCCTTCCTTGCCTTTTTTTAAATTCATTCACGGGATGTGTGTGTCACTGGCAAAGCCAGAATTTATTGCACATCCCTAATTGCCCTTGAGAAGTTGTGGTGAGCTGTCTTTTTGAACCACTGCAGTCCATGTGCAAACCCACAGTGCTATTGGGTTGAAATCTTTCAATGTTTCTATGTTTCTGCACTCTGGGTCTCATTCACCTCCCAAGCTTGTTCAAAACCTCTCCAACAGCACGAGGAACTATTCCCACCAAGATATTGTTCCTGGCCCTGTTGAGGTGCAACCCGTCTGATTTGTACAGGTCCCATCTCTCCAAAACCGGTCCCAATGCCTCAGGAATGTCAATCCCTCCCTCCTGAACAATCTTTCCAGCCTTGCATTCAACTGCTCTGTCCTTCTATTTCTGTACTCACTAGTGAGTGGCACCAGGAGGAATCTGTAGTTATTACTTTTTAATTTCTTTCCTAGCTTGCTAACATCTGCCTACAGGACCTTATGCCTTTTTCTGCCTATGTCATTAGCTCTGATATGGAACACAACCTCTGGCTGTTCACCCTGACTAATAAATTCAATAAAGAATTCAGAAAAAACTTCTTTACTCAGAGAATGGTTAGAATGTGAACCTCACTGTCACATGGAGTAGTTGAGGTGAATAATATAAATATATCAACAGGGAAACTAGATGAACACATCAGGGTGAAAGGAATAGCAGGTTATGTTGTTGGGTGAGATGAAGAAGGGTGGGAGCAGTCCCGTGTGGAGCATAAACACTAGCATGGACACGTTGGGCTGAATGACCGATTTCTGTACTGCAAATAACATGTGAATACTATGCAAATATATGTAAATGAATATAATCCCTTCTGACCATCCACTCTGCCATGACCAATCAGCTCACACTGTGTAAATATATGAATGGAAAGTGATCAAGAACACGAAGATAAAAGCTGTGAGGAAATTCTAACCTGTTTGTCTGCTTAATAAAAATGTAGAAGGAAGCTGGTGAGAGACAGGATAACAACAGGAACATTGCTCAAAAATATCCTTTATTTCACCGTCACAGTTTAATTTCATAGAAATCAGCAAAACAATGAGGGAAATGATGGGCGCAAATAGTAAAAACACTGAGATTATCAATGGAATCGGAGTCGGTGAATCCCAGTGTCTGTCCCACACCCACCCTGTCTCCCAGTGTCTGTTCCCCCCCCCACCCTGTCTCCCAGTGTCTGACCCACCCCCATCCTGTCTCCCAGTGTCTTACCCACACCCACCCTGTCTCCCAGTGTCTGACCCACCCCGACCCTGTCCCCCAGCGTCTGCCCCACCCCCACCCTGTCTCCCAGTGTCTGCCCCACCCCCATCCTGTCTCCCAGTGTCTGTCCCACCCCCATCCTGTCTCCCAATGTCTGCCCCACCCCCATCCTGTCTCCCGGTGTCTGCCCCACCCCCATCCTGTCTCCCAGTGTCTGCCTCACCCCCACCCTGTC
This sequence comes from Heterodontus francisci, assembly GCF_036365525.1. Lineage (NCBI taxonomy): Eukaryota > Metazoa > Chordata > Chondrichthyes > Heterodontiformes > Heterodontidae > Heterodontus > Heterodontus francisci. The sequence goes on along the minus strand of NC_090387.1, from coordinate 93,904,988 downwards.
TCCCAGTGTCTGCCCCACCCCCACCCTGTCTCCCAATGTCTGCCCCACCCCCACCCTGTTTCCCAGCATCTGCCTCGCACCGACCCTGTCTCCCAGTCTCTGCCCCACCCGCACCCTGTCTCCCAGTGTCTGACCCACCCGCACCCTGTCTTCCAATGTCTGCCCCACCCCCATCCTGTCTCCCAGTGTCTGCCCCACCCCCATCCTCTTTCCCAGTGTTTGCCCCACCCCCATCCTCTTTCCCAGTGTCTGTCCCACCCCCACCCCCAGTGTCTGCCCCACCCCCATCCTCTTTCCCAGTGTCTGCCACATCCCCATCCTCTTTCCCAGTGTCTGTCCCACCCCCACCCTGTCTCCCAGTGTCTGTCCCACCCACATCCTCTTTCCCAGTTTGTACCATCTTGTTTCAGTCACTTTTGCTGATTGGTAACTAACGTTCCCTGTGTAAATTACATTGAGAATCTTTAGTATTAATTATCACAGAAACTGGAACATTGGAAGTGATCAGAGAATCAGTTTGTGGAGCAGCTTCTGAAACACCTTCCACATTCTGTCTCCAATCCAGTAGAATATCGTGCCACTTCAACAGTCAATGTATTTTAAATGGTTTAAAAGTGCTGTGCTTTCAATTCCTTCTTCTCTTCAATTCTTCAGGCTGTTTTCCAGAAATGCCACTGCGATTTTAACCCATTCCTCTGTTGCTTTCGTGCAAATTGTCATATTCCGTTTGTTTGTAAAACTGAAACAGAGAAATGAGGTGTGATTATCAGAGAGTCAGAGACACCAGCTCCAAACTTTTAAAGAACAAAGAACAAAGAAAATTACAGCACAGGAACAGGCCCTTCGGCCCTCCAAGCCTGCGCCGATCCAGATCCTCTATCTAAACATGTCGCCTATTTTCTAAGGGTCTGTATCTCTTTGCTTCCTGCCCATTCATGTATCTGTCTAGATACATCTTAAAAGACGCTATCGTGCCCGCGTCTACCACCTCCGCTGGCAACGCGTTCCAGGCACCCACCACCCTCTGCGTAAAGAACTTTCCACGCATATCCCCCCTAAACTTTTCCCCTCTCACTTTGAACTCGTGACCCCTAGTAATTGAATCCCCCACTCTGGGAAAAAGCTTCTTGCTATCAACCCTGTCTATACCTCTCAAGATTTTGTACGCCTCAATCAGGTCCCCCCTCAACCTCCGTCTTTCTAATGAAAATAATCCTAATCTACTCAACCTCTCTTCATAGCTAGCGCCCTCCATACCAGGCAACATCCTGGTGAACCTCCTCTGCACCCTCTCCAAAGCATCCACATCCTTTTGGTAATGTGACGACCAGAACTGCACGCAGTATTCCAAATGTGGCCGAACCAAAGTCTTATACAACTGTAACATGACCTGCCAACCCTTGTACTCAATACCCCGTCCGATGAAGGAAAGCATGCTGTATGCCTTCTTGACCACTCGATTGACCTGTGTTGCCACCTTCAGGGAACAGTGTACCTGAACACCTAAATCTCTCTGTACATCAATTTTCCCCAGGACTTTTCCATTTACTGTATAGTTCACTCTTGAATTGGATCTTCCAAAATGCATCACCTCGCATTTGCCCTGATTGAACTCCATCTGCCATTTCTCTGCCCAACTCTCCAATCTATCTATATTCTGCTGTATTCTCTGACAGTCTCCTTCACTATCTGCTACTCCACCAATCTTAGTGTCGTCTGCAAACTTGCTAATCAGACCACCTATACTTTCCTCCAAATCATTTATGTATATCACAAACAACAGTGGTCCCAGCACAGATCCCTGTGGAACACCACTGGTCACACGTCTCCATTTTGAGAAACTCCCTTCCACTGCTACTCTCTGTCTCCTGTTGCCCAGCCAGTTCTTTATCCATCCAGCTAGCACACCTTGGACCCCATGCGCTTTCACTTTCTCCATCAGCCAACCATGGGGAACCTTATCAAACGCCTTACTGAAGTCCATGTATATGACATCTACAGCCCTTCCCTCATCAATCAACTTTGTCACTTCCTCAAAGAATTCTATTAAGTTGGTAACTCATGACCTTCCCTGCACAAAACCATGTTGCCTATCACTGATAAGCCCATTTTCTTCCAAATGGGAATAGATCCTATCCCTCAGTATCTTCTCCAGCAGCTTCCCTACCACTGACGTCAGGCTCACCGGTCTATAATTACCTGGATTATCCCTGCTACCCTTCTTAAACCAGGGGACAACATTAGCAATTCTCCAGTCCTCCGGGACCTCACCCGTGTTTAAGGATGCTGCAAAGATATCTGTTGAGGCCCCAGCTATTTCCTCTCTCGCTTCCCTCAGAAACCTGGGATAGATCCCATCCGGACCTGGGGACTTGTCCACCTTAATGCCTTTTAGAAAACCCAACACTTCCTCCCTCCTTATGACTTGACCTGGAGTAATCAAATATCTGTCCCTAACCTCAACATCCGTCATGTCCCTCTCCTCGGTGAATACCGATGCAAAGTACTCGTTTAGAATCTCACCCATTTTCTCTGACTCCACGCATAACTTTCCTCCTTTGTCCTTGAGTGGGCCAATCCTTTCTCTAGTTACCCTCTTGCTCCTTATATGTAAATAAAAGGCTTTGGGATTTTCCTTAACCCTGTTTGCTAAAGATATTTCATGACCCCTTTTATCCCTCTTAATTCCTCATTTCGCATTGGTCCTACATTCCCGATATTCTTTCAAAGCTTCGTCTTTCTTCAGCCTCCTAGACCTTATGTATGCTTCCTTTTTCCTCTTAGCTAGTCTCACAATTTCACCTGTCATCCATGGTTCCCGAATCTTGCCATTTCTATCCCACATTTTCACAGGAATATGTCTCTCCTGCACGCTAATCAACCTCTCTTTAAAAGCCTCCCACACATCAAATGTGGATTTACCTTCAAACAGCTGCTCCCAATCTACATTCCCCAGCTCCTGCCGAATTTTGGTATAGTTGGCCTTCCCCCAATTTAGCACTCTTCTTTTAGGACCACTCTCGTCTTTGTCCATGAGTATTCTAAAACTTACGGAATTGTGATCACTATTCCCAAAGTAGTCCCCAACTGAAACTTCAACCTGCTGGCCGGGCTCATTCCCCAACATCACGTCCAGTATGGCCCCTTCCCGAGTTGGACTATTTACATACTGCTCCAGAAAACCCTCCTGGATTTAATTTAAACACACTCAGATAAAACATGTTTAAAGACTTACATAACGGTGGGAGTGGAGCAGCCAATTGTTTTCTTGTAGCTTGCAAGCCTTTTGTGAGGAATACGAGTGGTCTTAAATTTCTCACAGCATTCGATTGTTACAGCACCAGCTAGAATGAAAGGGAGGAATGGACACAGTTAAACACGGGTGGGGATCATCAGCAGATTCTCACTGAGAGATACATTATCATCTATGTTTCTGCATAGAAATACAGCAAGTCTGCAGACAGAATCAGGCCATTCGGCCCAAATGTTCTCTGCTGGTGTTTCTGCTCCAGACAAGCCTCCTTCCATTGTACTTCATCTCAGCCCAGCAACATATCCTCCTTTTCCTTACTCCCTCATGTGATTATCTGGCTTCTCTTTAAAGACAATACTATTTGCCTCAACTGCTCCTTCTGGAAGCAGAGGGGAGAGGAAGAGAATTTTTTACACAGCGAGTTGTTGTGATCTGGAATGCACTGCCTGTTTGGATGGTGGAAGCAGATTCAAACGGCAATTGGATAAATACTAGATGGGAAAATGTACAGGGTTTTGGGGAAAGAGCAGGGGAGTGGGACTAATTTAATCACTCTTTCAAAGGGCTGGCACAGGCACAATGGGCTGAATGGCCTCCTTCTGTGCTTTGCTTCCCATTGTAATTGCTGTTTCACAGTCCACAGCTTCCTCTGAACAGAGTGAGATTAATAATTACATTAGCACTGATAAATAACACAAGCAGTCGATAGAACCCAGCTGTGGGTTTGGAAAATGTTTTTAACAGTTTTGGTGATTGTCAGGTTCGAGGAGAATATTGGAAATATGGAAGTCTCTCTCTTCTTACCTGGTGCAGCAGCAGCATCCTGGATAGAGCAGATAACCAGTGTTCCTAAAACAGCAGCCACACAGAGAGCTGTCTTCATCTTGTCCTTTCCCAAGTTGGAAATGCTCAGTGTTGAAGAGTGAATGCAGGATGAGGAATGACTTGTTACCTGATGGTTTATATAGTGTAAAACCACACCGATTCAGCAATACGGAGACTCCCTGGAACTTTGCCAGTTCACCAGCAATGAAAGTTCTCCTGAAATGGGAAGTACATGTTGTTCTGTGAATGGGAGTTCTTGGGTTAAGTAGCATGGAATGGGCTGGAATGTCCCAGTCTGTGTTTCTTAGTATCAGTGTCAGCTCATTTCCCTGACGCAATCACACAACTTCTATATCTGACACTAGCAGAAAGCCAGTGAGAAGAATTGAGCTTCCTGATTGGTTCATTGCCTCTGCGACACAGCTCTGACCCGTCAGTGAGTTTAAGTTCAAAATATACCACAGCCCATGGGAAAGGAAGAAAGAACTGCATTTCTATGGTGCCTTTCACCATCTCAGGACATCCCAAAGCACTTTACAACTAATGAAGTACTTCTGAAGTGTAGTCACTGTTGTAATGTAGGAAAATGGCAGGCATTTAGTGCACAGCAAGATCCCACAAAAAGCAATGTGTTAATGGCCAGTTAATCTGTTTTAATGATGTTGATTGTGGGATAAATATTATCCAGGACACTGGTGATAACCGCCTTCTCTTCTTTGAAATTAACCCATGGGATCTTTTCCATCCACCTGAGAGGGCAGACGTGGCCTCAGTTTAATGTTTCAGCTCCAACAGTTACAGCACTCCCTCAGCACTGCACTGGAGTCTCAGCCTGGATTTTATTCTCCAGTTTGTGAGAGTGGGTCCACAGCTGGCAATCAAATAACGGATGTTGTCAATACAGGATTGACATCCGCAAATGTCACATAGCAGACATCATACTGCACACATCATACTGCACACATCCCATTACAGACATCATACTGCACACATCATACTGCACACATCATACTGCACACATCCCATTACAGACATCATACTGCACACATCACACTGCAGACATCCCATCACAGACATCATACTGCACACATCATACTGCACACATCCCATTGCAGACATCATACTGCACACATCATACTGCACACATCCCATTACAGACATCATACTGCACACATCATACTACACACATCCCATTGCAGACATCATACTGCACACATCATACTGCACACATCCCATTACAGACATCACACTGCACACATCATACTGCAGACATCCCATTCCAGACATCATACTGCACACATCATACTGCACACATCCCATTGCAGACATCATACTGCACACATCATACTGCACACATCCCATTGCAGACATCATACTGCACACATCATACTGCACACATCCCATTACAGACATCATACTGCACACATCATACTGCAGACATCCCATTCCAGACATCATACTGCACACATCATACTGCACACATCCCATTACAGACATCATACTGCACACATCATACTACACACATCCCATTACAGACATCATACTGCACACATCATACTACAGACCTCCCATTCCAGACATCATACTGCACACATCATACTGCACACATCCCATTCCAGACATCATACTGCACACATCATACTGCAGACATCCCATTCCAGACATCATACTGCACACATCATACTGCAGACATCCCATTACAGACAACATACTGCACACATCATACTGCACACATCCCATGACAGACATCATGCTGCACACATCATACTGCACACATCCCATTACAGACATCATACTGCACACATCATACTGCACACATCCCATTACAGACATCATACTGCACACATCATACTGCAGACATCCCATTACAGACAACATACTGCACACATCATACTGCACACATCCCATGACAGACATCATACTGCACACATCATACTGCACACATCCCATTACAGACATCATACTGCACACATCATACTGCAGACATCCCATTGCAGACATCATACTGCACACATCATACTTCACACATCCCATTACAGACATCATACTGCACACATCATACTGCAGACATCCCATTACAGACATCATACTGCAGACATCCCATTGCAGACATCATACTGCACACATCATACTGCAGACATCCCATTACAGACATCATACTGCAGACATCCCATTACAGACATCATACTGCACACATCATATTGCAGACATCCCATTACAGACATCATACTGCACACATCATATTGCACACATCCCATTACAGACATCATACTGCACACATCATATTGCAGACATCCCATTACAGACATCATACTGCACACATCATACTGCACACATCCCATTACAGACATCATACTGCACACATCATACTGCACACATCCCATTACAGACATCATACTGCAGACATCCCATTACAGACATCATACTGCACACATCATATTGCAGACATCCCATTACAGACATCATACTGCACACATCATATTGCAGACATCCCATTACAGACATCATACTGCACACATCATACTGCAGACATCCCATTACAGACATCATACTGCACACATCATACTGCGCAGACATCCCATTACAGACATCATACTGCACACATCATACTGCAGACATCCCATTACAGACATCACACTGCACACATCATATTGCAGACATCCCATGACAGACATCATACTGCACACATCATACTGCACACATCCCATTACAGACATCATACTGCACACATCATACTGCAGACATCCCATTACAGACATCATACTGCACACATCATACTGCAGACATCCCATTACAGACATCATACTGCACACATCATACTGCACACATCCCATTACAGACATCATACTGCACACATCATACTGCAGACATCCCATTACAGACATCATACTGCACACAGCATACTGCAGACATCCCATTACAGACATCATACTGCACACATCATGCTGCACACATCCCATTACAGACATCATACTGCACACATCATACTGCAGACATCCCATTACAGACATCATACTGCACACATCATACTGCAGACATTTCATTACAGACATCATACTGCACACATCATACTGCAGACATCCCATTACAGACATCATACTGCACACATCATACTACACACATCCCATTACAGACATCATACTGTAGACATCATACTGCAGACATCCCATTACAGACATCATACTGCACACATCATACTGCAGAGATCCCATTACATACATCATACTGTACACATCATACAGCAGTCATCCCGGCTGGGATTTCACAGAGCTCCCAACATTGGGCTCCATGGTGGGGGGTGGTGGTGGGTGGAGGAGTCGGAGGATTGTTCCAGCAGTGACCTGGCAATCAGCCCAACATCAGGATGGCAGTACCCGATCTTGCCGGCGCTAGCGAGGCTCCATGGCAGCTCCACTGCCACTTTTATTTTTATTTATTTATTTAGAGATACAGCACTGAAACAGGCCCTTCGGCCCACTGTGTCTGTGCTAACCAACAACCACCCATTTATACTAATCCCACTTTAATCCCATATTCCCTACCACATCCCCACCATTCTCCTACCACCTACCTACACTGGGGCCAATTTACAATGGCCAATTTACCTAACAACCTGCAAGTCTTTGGCTGTGGGAGGAAACCGGAGCACCCGGAGGAAACCCACGCAGTCACAGGGAGAACTTGCAAACTCCGCAAACTGGCAAAGGAACCAGAGAGTACATGGGCAGTCTATTCTTTTACACAGTGAGTCATTGTGCTGATGAATGCACTGCCTGAAAGGATGGTAGTAGCAGATTTTACTGATCATGGAGAGTGGACTGATGGGGCGGTAATTGGCCGGCTTGGACTTGTCCTGCTTTTTGTGTACAAGACATACCTGGGCAATTTTCCACATTGCCGGGTAGATGCCAGTGTTTTAGCTGTACTGGAACAGTTTGGCTAGGGACGTGGCCAGTTCTGGAGCACAGGTCTTCAGTACTAGTGCCGGAATGTTGTCAAGGCCCGGAGCTTTTGCAGTATTCAATGCCTTCGGTCGTTTCTTGACTGCGCATGGAGTTTATCGGATTTTATTAAATAACAAAGAAAGTTAATGAAGAGTAAACAATGGATGTTGTTTATATGAATTTTAAGAAAGTATTTGACAAAGAATCACAGAAACGGGAGGTTAACAAAATTGAGGCTCATGGAATAGGAGGGTCAGTGTCAGCTTGGATAAAAGAATTGATTTACGGACAGAACACAGCGAGTTGTGGTAAATGATTGTTTTTCAGTCTGGAGGATGGTAGACAGTGGTGTTCCCCAAGGGTCAGTGCAGGGAGCACTGCTTTTTTGATTTATTTAAATGACTTGTATATTGGAATACAGAATAAAATTTCAAAATTTGCCACTGATGCCAAACAGGACATAGAGAAGCTAACAGAATGGTCAGAGAGGTGGCAGATGGAATTTAATACTGACAAGTGTGAGGTGATACATTTTGGCAGAAGGAATAAGGGGAAACAACATACACTTAATGGCACAGTTCTAAAGATTGTGCAGGAACAGACGGACCTGGGGGTTCATGTGCATCGATCTTTGAAGGTGACAGGACATATTGAGAGAGTGGTTAGTGAAGCATATGTCATCTTGGGATTCATAAATAGAGGCTTTGAGTCCAAAAACAGGGAAGTTATGCTGAAACTTTCTAAAGCTCTGGTTAGGCCCCAACTGGAGTATTGTGTCCAGTTCCAGTTCCATATTGTGAAGCGTCTGGTTCAGCCTCAGAAAGCTGCCAGTCACAGCAGGGATGTGAACGGGAGCAGGGAGTGGGAGCAGGGACTGAGAATGGGAGCAGGGAGTGTGAATGGGGGCAAGGACTGGGACTGGGAGGAGGGATTGGAAATGGAAGAACGAACTGGGAGTGGGAGCAGGGATTGTGAATGGGGGCCAGGATAGGGAGTGGGAGCAGGGATTGAATCGGAAGCAAGAACTGGGAATGGGAGCAGCGACTGGGAATGTGAGCAGGGACTGGGAATGGGAGCAGGGAGTGGAAATGGAAGCAGGGATTGGGAATGGAAACAGGGGCTGGGAATGGCAGCAGGGTTTGGAAACGGAAGCAAGAACTGGGATGGGAGCAGGCACTGGGAATGTGAGCGGGGACTAACAATGGGAGCATGCACTGGGAATGGAGGTAGGGACTGGGATTAGGAGCAGGGACTGAGAAGAGGAGCAGGAACTGAGAAGGGGATCAGGGACTGGGAATGGGAGCAGGGACTGGGAGTGGGAGCAGGGACTGGCAATGGGAGCAAGAATTGGGAGTGGGTGCAGGGACTGTGAACGGGGGCAGGGAGTGGGAGTGAGGGCAGGGACTGTGAATGGGGGCAGGGAGTGGGAATGGGGGCAGGGACCAGGAGTGGGAGCAGGGACTGTAAACGGAAACAGGGAGTGTGGGGGCAGGGACTGTGAATGGGGGCAGGAAGTGGGAGTGGGGACAGGGACTGGGAATGGGAGGCAGGGACTGGGAATGAGGGGCAAGGACTGGGAATGGGAGCAGGGACTGGGAATCGGAACAATTTCGGAAAATGGGGTCAGAGACTGGGAGTGAGAGCAGGGTCTGGGAATGGGAGCAGGGAATGTGAATGGGGACAGCGACTGGTCGTGGGAGCAGAGATTGGAAATGGAAGCAAGAACTGCGAGTGGGAGCAGGATTTGGGAGTGGGGGCAGGGACTGGGAGTGAGGGCAGGGTCTGGGAGTGGGAGCAGGGACTAAGAGTGGATGCAGGGCCAGGGAGTGCAGGCAGGGACTGGGAGTGGGAGCAGGGACTGGGATTGGGAGCAGGAACTGGAAATGGGATTGGAAGCAGTTGGAAGAGTGCTGGATTGGTCTGGGAGGGTGGCACAGGCCCAAGGTAGCGAGTGGCTCAGTGGAGAGGGCAAGAGGAGTTTGGGTAACGATTTGAACTGGGGTTCAAGAGGAGGGAGGTTCAGGGGTTTTGGGTGCAGGGAAGGAGAGGTGTTCAGGAGGAGACGGACTCCGAGACTTCACAATGAAGAGGGACGACACTCTGCTCCCTGAGTTTTCGCCCCCTTTGTCTCCTCTGTTGCACTTTAGTGCCTGGAGTTTCTGGCGGGGCTGCCTGGATATTGAACCACGAGAGCCATCGCTGGGCTACCCTCACCTGAAGCCCATGCATGGACACGAGAGAGTGTAGGGACTGGAAGCCTGGGCTGTGCTTCCTAACCCAGGTTGAACAGCCCTGTCTCTGCCTCAGAGCAGCAGCTTTGCACAGACCAGCTGGGAAACTGAACCATGTGTCACTGGTCAAAGGGAGAAACATTAAGCTCCTGAAGAAGGTGTCTGTGTGTGAGGGGCTCAGAGTCACAGAGAGAGATTTCCTGAGTTTTCTGAGGCAATGACATTCTCCAGATCTATATTAATGTCCCTCTTGTTATTCGAATCATGAACATACTCTTCAGAGAAACAGGCACTTAGAAATGCAGCATTTACCAAGGCACAGGAAACTGGTGCCGGTTAAACTTGGAACAAAGATTTCAAGCTGCAACTTTCACTTCCACACGAGGGATAATTGTCAGTCTCTGATACTAGAATTCAGAGAGATCAGAACACAGCAGCTCCTGGAATTAACACTCACTCTGGGACTGGGCTCAGATACTCTTAGCTCATAGGCAGGGCCAGAGTACAGAGAGGATCAAACAGACACCATCAAACTGCATTGAAGCTCCCTTCACACTGCACCGAGAGTCCATTCACACTACACCGAGAGTCTATTCACACTGCACCGAGAGTCTATTCACGCTGCACCGAGAGTCTATTCACACTGCACCGAGAGTCCATTCACACTGCGCCGAGAGTCCATTCATACTGCACTGAGAGTCCATTCACACTACACCGAGAGTCTATTCACACTGCACCGAGAGTCTATTCACACTGCACCGAGAGTCTATTCACACTGCACCGAGAGTCTATTCACGCTGCACCGAGAGTCCATTCACACTGCACCGAGAGTCTATTCACACTGCACCGAGAGTCCATTCACACTGCACCGAGAGTCTATTCACGCTGCACCGAGAGTCTATTCACACTGCACCGAGAGTCCATTCATACTTCACTGAGAGTCTATTCACACTGCACCGAGAGTCCATTCATACTTCACTGAGAGTCTATTCACACTGCACCGAGAGTCTATTCACGCTGCACCGAGAGTCCATTCATACTTCACTGAGAGTCTATTCACGCTGCACCGAGAGTCCATTCATACTTCACTGAGAGTCCATTCACACTGCGCTGAGAGTCCATTAACACTACACTGAGCGTTTCCATGCTCACGGGAAGTGCAATGATGGAAATACAAAAAACAAACTGAAGAATTATTTTAAAGAACAGTTTTGACAAATTGGTACACTCTGCTTCTACAAAAAGAAGGACCAAGTCACATGACCCATACCAGCTTCTGCACTGAAATATACATCCATGTCAAATGAACTGAAACTCATTAACCCCGTTTGCATTGTAATTAAGCAGCTCATCACATATGTGTACATGTTATCCACAAGTGAGCTAAAACAAAGGCATTAGCAGACTCTCCCCCTCCTGCTACAAGCACTATGATAAGCTGTGAACATCCCTCACGTTATTAAAATGGGCTGAGATGAGCAACCGAAAACCTAAAGTCACATCGGCGAAAGTAACACTTTTTGAATTTACCTTCAAAGATAACCCTTTGGGAGAAGAAAGAGAGTTTTCAGTCATCTGTCTTCTAGTCATCATCAAAGATCACCAACCACAGAGAGAACATTGAAAGCCATCTTTAATTCCAGCACAAGGCTGTGTGAGAGAGAGAGAGAGAGGGAGAGAGAGAGCAAGATAGAGAGAGATCAATTCCATCTAAGACAGTTGAACTCTGCTGAGCCGAGTTGGCAACCAACTGCAGCAGAGAAATAAGAGAGTGCCTTTTGAACAGTTCCTCTACCTGTGAAAATTAAACAAAAAAATATGAGCACCATCTTCAGACTGAAGTATTGACTGTCAGGAGACATCAGCAAACCAGCAAGGGCAAGACAACCAGCTAAAACGCCTGCAACTTTAACATCTACCTTCAAAGAGCTTCCCACAGGTCTTTCCTGAATATAACAAACTTTTGCACCTTGAACTCTAAACACCTCTTACCCTTTTCCTTTTATCTATCTTTCCTTGCATGTGCATGAGCAAATGAATGCTTGCACGTGTTGTGTGGTGAGCATTTTGGGGACTTATTGTTTAATAAATATTTAATCTTCTGTTTTAATCTCATGGGAAATTTGTTCCTACCTGTTTATTTGGCCAACACAACACAGGGTCTGAAATACTAATTTAAACAAAAACACCATCTGTGGTTAGTTGGGAGGTGACTATTGGAAACCATTTCCCAGCAGTCCATAACAAATTGCAAGCTCTGAGCTGAGTTTTTAACATGAAGATTAAATGGAAGATTTGGAAATGGGAGGAAAATTGACCTCTAAAATGTGGAAAATTAAACAAACGGGATTTCTTGTCTTCTTTTCTTCTCTACAGTGTGAGAAATAAAATACATGGCTGTGTTTCATGCCACAGAGTTTATGGAGCAGGGAGACATATGCCATGTTAAATTAAATCAATTAACTATGAAAAATTTAAAAACCCTAACTACCCAGGAGAAGTCACTTTCCAGCAAAAGGCAAAGAAACCTGAAATAGTGAAGCATCTAGCTATTTTAATCTTGCTCCTGAGCCAGAAAAAGCATGCATGGAATCTGAGTCTGAGAAAATAGCCCTATCTAGAATGCAGCTGAAAAGAGAGGAGATGCTGCTTCAAAAGGAAGGAAAGAGAGTACCATTTGAAAAGAGAGGAAATACAGTTGCAGAGGGAAAGAGAAGATAGGCAGCAGTGAAAAGGTTGAGTTAGAAAGGCTGCAAGCACAAGGTGAGAATGCCGCCAACAATTTATGCAGTATTCACAATTTAGAGCAAATCTTTGACATTATGAGACACTCAAGGCTAGTGCCAAAATTTAATGAGGAGGAGGTCGAGACTTATTTCACCTCCTTTGAAAAAATAGCTAAGTGAATAAAATGGCCAAAAGAACATTGGACTATCCTCCTGTAAGACGAACGGTGGGTAGAGCTTGTTATGACCAAGGTGGGGAGAGTGCACCGTTTAAACCCGTCCCCCTTCTTCATAGGTCACAACGTATATTTTTACATTTTCCCACTTACTGACACAATCATATACTCTATTGTTCCCAGAAAAGAACACACTAGCCAGGTTTCTTTAATGAACAACAAAATTATCCATTTATTATAGAACAAGTCTTAACTCGTAATGAAATAAAAATTAAACACACAGATTTTAAATTAAATTTTAAACTCTCCTTTTTACCTTAGCCCGTCACTCACACACACACATATACATACACTGGTTAACTGGAAAAATAAACAGTATTTTTTTAAATTCAGAGCTCTGTTACAGACAAAAAAGCACTTGCTCATTTTTTGGAAGAAATCTGCAGATGAGATATGTTGTTCCAAAACTGACATACAGTCTAGCCTGACATGTAGACAGGTCATGAGGATCTTTTAGAACAGTTCTTTTCAGGCGGCATTGAGAACTAATTTAGTAAGCTTTCTTCAAAGACAGGAAATGAGATGAATTGACACAGTGGAATTCTCAGGGTCTGTTAGAGATGCTGGAAATCAAGCTAGGTTGTGGTCTTCTCTCCTTCTTCCACTTCTGGTTAACTTTATCAAACGCTCACTCCAGAAGGTAAAACACTCTGACTGCTACAACCAAAAGCCTGCGAGTTTTCTGCCCTCTCAGGTGCTGTGCTGCTGCTGCTAGCCTTGTTCAATCAAGGGGCGCTACTGACTTCTGTGCCCACATTTTCCCCAATTACCAGGGTTTCTGATCTCTTTTTAACTTTAGTCAAGTGACAACCAGAAACATTATTGCCAACTAGTTCTTTCAGTGCTCTTTTGAAAAAACTGGTCCAACATTTATTCAGTTTAACTAAGAATTCCTCAAAAAATATTTTAACAAAAAACCAGAATCACTTCCATAACACCTCCACTCTCAGAGGAATGAAAGGTCATTTGAAAAGACATTTTCACACTTATACCCATTCACTTTTCTAGTAGTTAATGCAATTCTGCTCTGTACCCTCTTTCATTCAGGGAACTCAAAAAAAGTTAGATTCTCAATAAAGCATTTGCAATAACATTATTTTTGACCGCAAGATGCATAATCTTTAAGTAATAAGGTTGTAATAGTAAACTCCATTGGAATAGTCTAGCATTCTGGTTTTTACATTTTTCCACAAAGGCTAGTAGATAGCAGTGCCTCTCTGTAGTCGTGGCAGATATTGACCTCAAAATGCTTCAGAGCCAAATATAAACCTCGGGTTTGTTTTTCCCCTGTGGAATATCTTTTTTGGTGTTGATTTTGCTTTTTGGAAAAGTATCCCACTGGCCTGATTCATCATCTTGTAATAGGACTGCACCAACTCCCAGGTCACTAGCATCAATTACTACCTTGAAGGGCTTTGTGAAATTTGGAGCAGCCAACACTGGTTCATTGATCAAAATGGCTTTCAGCCTCTCAAAAGATGCTTGGCACTCCCCTGACCACACTACCTTGGCTTTCTTTTTCTGTAGCAAATCAGTTAATGGAGCAACTACGGTACTGAAATTTGGTACACACTTTTGGGAGAAACGATACATTCCCAAAAACCTCATGATTTCTCACTTAGTCTTAGGGGTAGGGAATGCCACCAATGCATGTACTTTTTCTTGGCAACTCTGTCCTTGCCCTACTCTATGCCTGAGGTAGGTCACTCTTACTTTCACATTCACTTTTGGCAAGGTTTATTACAAAATCAGATGATTATAATTTCTGAAACAGAGCTTCTAGTTTTTTCAAGTGATCCTCCCAAGTGTCACTGTGTCCCAGCTCATCATCAAGGTAAACTACATGGTTAGGAACACTGACTACCACTTGGTTCATTAGTCTCTGAAATGTTGCTGGGGCAATGTTTAGCACGAATGGCATCACTCGGCATTGGAAAAGGCCATCCGGTGTGACAAAATGCCGATATTTCTTTAGCTTGGGGTGTTAAAGGAAATTGCCAGTATCCCTTTAACAAATCTAATTTTGTGAGAAACATGACACTGCCCACTCTGTCAATACAGTCTTCCAAGCGAGGAATTGAGTAGGAGTCTGCCTTTGCTACTGCATTAACCTTTCTGTAGTCCATACATAGTCTAGTTGAACCATCAGTTTCAGGCACGAATACTGCTGCCGAACTCCAGCCTCTTTGACTGGGTTCTATTAGGTGGTTTTCCAGCGTGTATTGGATTTCTGATTTTACCTGGGCCTGTTTCTCTGGACTTAAGCAGTAAGGATGCTATTTTATAGGAAACGATTCTCCAACATCCACAACATGTGTGTCTAAGGTTGCACATCCTGGCTTAACCCTAGAGACTCTTTTAAATGCTGTGAGTAGCCTTGTTAGGTCTTCTTATTTGTCTGCATCTAAATATGAAAGCATAGGCCTGAACAGCGGCAAGCTTCCAAGATGACGGCCCGCAAAAATGGCTTTTACTCCACAGAGCCACCGCGATATTATATGCAGCGGCTCATTTACATGACCGGGGTGAACTGCTCCCCCCAATGATGTGGAGGGGCGGGCGCTCCATCCCCAGCAATGGTGTCCGACACCACTGTGCAGGCGCGGGCACCATTTTCAAAGGGCTTCAAGTCCTTCCATTGAATTTTAATTTTTAAAGTTACAGGCGGTATGAATTTAATTTTAAAAGTTTAATAAAAGATTCAAGGCCCTCTCCCACCACCCCCACTCCCCAAATGAACATACTAACATACGTACGAAGACACTAATTAGGAACAGGAGTAGGCCACTTGGCCGCTCGAGTCTGCTCCACCATTCAATAATTTCATGGCTGAACTGATTACTCCACATTTCCACCAACCCCCAATAACCTTTCACTCCCTTTCTTATTTTTTTTTTATTTTAGAGATCTTTATGTCATCATTGTCGACAGGAATAGTGCCGGACGACTGGAGGATAGCAGATGTTGTCCCCTTGTTCAAGAAGGGGAGTAGAGACAGCCCTGGTAATTATAGACCTGTGAGCCTTACTTCGGTTGTGGGTAAAGTGTTGGAAAAGGTTATAAGAGACAGGATTTATAATCATCTTGAAAAGAATAAGTTCATTAGCGATAGTCAGCACGGTTTTGTGAAAGGTAGGTCGTGCCTCACAAACCTTATTGAGTTTTTCGAGAAGGCGACCAAACAGGTGGATGAGGGTAAAGCATTGGATGTGGTGTATATGGATTTCAGTAAGGCGTTTGATAAGGTTCCCCACGGTAGGCTATTGCAGAAAATACGGAAGTATGGGGTTGAAGGTGATTTAGAGCTTTGGATCAGAAATTGGCTAGCTGAAAGAAGACAGAGGGTGGTGGTTGATGGCAAATGTTCATCCTGGAGTTTAGTTACTAGTGGTGTACCGCAAGGATCTGTTTTGGGGCCACTGCTGTTTGTCATTTTTATAAATGACCTGGAAGAGGGTGTAGAAGGGTGGGTTAGTAAATTTGCAGATGACACTAAGGTCGGTGGAGTTGTGGATAGTGCCGAAGGAAGTTGTAGGGTACAGAGGGACATAGATAGGCTGCAGAACTGGGCTGAGAGATGGCAAATGGAGTTTAATGCGGAAAAGTGCGAGGTGATTCACTTTGGAAGGAGTAACAGGAATGCAGAGTACTGGGCTAATGGGAAGATTCTTGGTAGTGTAGATGAACAGAGAGATCTTGGTGTCCAGGTGCATAAATCCCTGAAGGTTGCTACCCAGGTTAATAGGGCTGTTAAGAAGGCATATGGTGTGTTAGCTTTTATTAGTAGGGGGATCGAGTTTCGGAGACACAAGGTCATGCTGCAGCTGTACAAAACTCTGGTGCGACCGCACCTGGAGCATTGCGTGCAGTTCTGGTCACCGCATTATAGAAAGGATGTGGAAGCTATGGAAAGGGTGCAGAGGAGATTTACTAGGATGTTGCCTGGTATGGAGGGAAGGTCTTACGAGGAAAGGCTGAGGGACTTGAGGTTGTTTTCGTTGGAGAGAAGGAGGAGGAGAGGTGACTTAATAGAGACATATAAGATAATCAGAGGGTTAGATAGGGTGGATAGTGAGAGTCTATTTCCCCGGATGGTGATGACAAACACGAGGGGACATAGCTTTAAGTTGAGGGGTGATAGATATAGGACAGATGTTAGAGGTAGTTTCTTTACTCAGAGAGTAGTAAGGGCGTGGAAAGCCCTGCCTGCAACAGTAGTAGATTCGCCAACTTTAAGGGCATTTAAGTGGTCATTGGATAGACATATGGATGAAAATGGAATAGTGTAGGTCAGATGGTTTCACAGGTCGGCGCAACATCGAGGGCCGAAGGGCCTGTACTGCGCTGTAATGTTGTAATTCTAATTCTAATTCTAATTCTGAAACAGGCCCTTCGGCCCACCGAGTCTCTGCCGACCATCAACCACCCATTTATTCTAATCCTACACTAATCCCATATTCCTACATCCCCACCTGTCCCTATATTCCCCTACCTCTACTTGGGCAATTTACCTATCAACTGCAAGTCTTTGGTGGTGGGAGGAAACCGGAACACCTGTCGAAAACCCACGCAGACACAGGGAGAACTTGCAAACTCCACACAGGCAGTACGCAGAATTGAACCCGGGTCGCTGGAGCTGTGAGGCTGCGGTGCTAACCACTGCGCCAGTGTGCCGCCCTTCAGGTTCCGAAGAAGGGTCACTGACCCGAAATGTTAACTCTGGTTCTCTTTCCACAGATGCTGCCAGTCCTGCTGAGTGGTTCCAGCATTTCTTGTTTTTATTACCCCTGGTTCTAGATTCTTCCACAAGAGGAAATATCCTTTCCACATCCACTCTGTCAAGACCCCTCAGGATCTTATATGTTTCAATCAAGTCGCCTCTTACTCTGCTAAATTCCAGCGATACAAGCCTTGCCTGTCTAATCTTTCCTCGTAAGATATCCCGCCCATTCCAGGTACCAGTCCAGTAAACCTTCTTTGAACTGCTTCCAATGCATTTACATCCTTCTTTAAAAAAGCAGATCAATACCTAAACCTAAATACAAAAACCTAAAAAGGGCGGCACAGTGGCGCAGTGATTAGCACCGCAGCCTCACAGCTCCAGCAACCCGGGTTCAATTCTGGGTACTGCCTGTGTGGAGTTTGCAAGTTCTTCCTGTGACCGCGTGGGTTTTCGCCGGTTGCTCTGGTTTCCTCCCACAGCCAAAGACTTGCAGGTTGATAGGTAAATTGGCCATTATAAATTGCCCATAGTGTAGGTAGGTGGTAGGAGAATGGTGGGGATGTGGTGGGGAATATGGGGTTAATGTAGGATTCGTATAAATGGGTGGTTGTTGGTCGGCACAGACTCGGTGGGCCGAAGGGCATGTTTCAGTGCTGTATCTCTAAATAAAAAAAAATAAAAATGAATCTCTCACAATTTAGATAATATGTTTCTTTGTTACTCTTCAAAAGAGAAAATGCTGGAAATATTCAGCAGGTTAGACAGTATCAGTGAAGAGAGAAACAGAGTTAATGTTTCAGCTCAATGTCCTTTCATCAGAAAGTTCTCTCAATTGTTGGAGTGTAAACCAAACATCTTGTACAGGTTCATTCTGCCTCAGAACTGGTCCCAATGCCCCAGGAATCTGAAACCCTCCCTGCTGCACTATTTCTCCAGCCACACGTTAACCTACCCTGCTAAAGTCCATATAGACTACATCAAGTGTGCTGCCCTCATCAACCCTCCTTGTTACCTCCTCAGAAAATTTAATCATGTTACTCAGACACAACCTTCCCTTAACGTATCCATGCTGATTGTTCATGATGAATCTGTGCCTCTGCACAGTCCTTGTGGAAACCATGACCGATCTTCACATTGAGGACAACCTCCATTGGGTTGAATGGCAGTACCAATGAGCTAAATGGGATCATTCAGATCTCGCAGCTCAAAACTGGGCATCCATGAGACGCTGTGGACCATCAGCAAAAGCAGAATTGTATTCATTCACAATCTGTAACCTCATAGCCCGGCATATCCCAAATCTACCAAAACTATCAACCCAGGGGACCAACCCCAGTTCAATGAGGACTGTAGAGGAGCATGCCGGGAGCAGCACCAGGAATACCTAAAAAATGAGGTGTCAACCTGGTGAAGCTACAACACAGGACTACATGCTTGCTTCACAGTGGAAGCAGCATGTTATAGATGGAGCTATGAAATTCCACAATCAACTGATCAGATCAGAGCTCTGCAGTCCTGCCTTTGTGAATGATGGTGGACAATGAAACATTTAACTGGAGGAGGAGGCTCCACAAACATCCCCATCCTCAATGATGGGTAATCCCAAAACACTCTGGCAAAAGACAAGGCTGAAGTGTTTGCAACCAACTTCAGCCTGAATTGCCGAGTGGATGATCCATCTCGGCCTCCTCCTGAGGTCCGCAGCATCACAAATGCCAATACCATTTACTCCATGTGGTATCAATAAATAGCTGAAGGCCCTGGATACAGCAAAGGCTATGGGCCCTGACAACATCCGAGCAGTTGCCCTGAAGACTTGTGCTCCAGAACTGGCTGCGCCCCTAGCCAAGTCATTCCAGTACAGCTATAAAACTGGCATCTACCTGACAATGTTGAATATTGCCCAAGTATGTCCTGTTCACGATCAATGAGATAGAGTACTGAGGAAATGAGAGAGGAGTGTGATGGAATACACTTGCCTGGATGAGTACAGATCCAAAAACACTCAATGAAGCTCAACACCATCCAGGACAAAGTAGCCACTTGATTGGCACTCCATCCATCACCTTACACATTCACTCCCTTTACCACCAACGCACAGTGACAGTAGTGTGTACAATCTACAACATGCAGTGCAGCAACTCACCAAGGCTGCTTTGACAGCACCTTCCAAACCCACGACCTCTACCACCCAGAAGAACAAGGACAGCAGATGCATGGGAACACCACCACCTGCAAGTTCCTCTCCAAGCCACACACCATCCTGACTTGGGTTCCTTCTCTGTCGCTGGTTCAATATCCTGAAACTCCCTCCTGAACAGCACTGTGGGTGTACCTACACTATATAGACTGCAGTGGTTCATTAAGGCAGCTCACCACCACCTTCTCAAGGGTAATTAAGAATTGGCAATAAATTCTGGCCGAGCCAGTGATACCTGCATCTTGCAAATGAATAAAATAAAAGATCAGCATAACCTCCCTGCTCTTCTATTCTATGCCTTGACTAATAAAGGAAAATATCCTGTATGCCACCTTAACCACCTTATTTACTTGTCCTGCTATCTTCTGGGATCTGTGGACATGCACTGCAAGCTCCCTCTGTTCCTTTCCAGCTCTCAGAATTCCACCATATATTGTGTATTCCCTTTCCTGGTATTCCATCCCTGAATGTACTACCTCACACTTCTCTGGATTGAACTCCATTTACCACTGTTCCGCCCATCTGACCTGTCCATTGATATCTTTCTGCAGTCTACAGCTTTCTTCCTCACTATCAACCACATGGCCCATTATTGTGTCATCTGCAAACTTCTTAATCATGGCCCCTACATTTACATCCAAATGATTGATATATACCACAAACAGCAAGGGACCCAGTACTGAGCCCTGCAGAACCCCACTGGAAACAATCTTCCAGTCACTAAAACACCCATCGACCATAGCCCTTTGCTTCCTGCCATTGAGTCAATTTTGGATCTAACTTGCTACTTTGTCTGTGAATCCCTGAGGTTTTAATTTACTAATCAGTCTGCAATGTGAGGCCTTGTCAAAAGCTTCACTAAAATCTATCCAGACTATATCAAACACACTATCCTCATGACACTCCTTATTACCTTCTCAAAAAATTCATTTGAGTTAGTCAGACATGGCCTTCCCTTATTACATCCATGCTGACTGTGCTTGATTAATCTGTGCCTCTCTAAATAATTATCCCATGATAGAGGTTAGGCTGACGGGCCTGTAATTACTCTGTCTATCCCTTTCTCCCTTTTTAAACAATGGTACAATGTTAGCTGTCCTCCAGAACCACACCTGTAAAGAGTATTGGAAAATGATAGTTAGAGTCTCCACCACTTCCTACAGATGCAAAGTATTTATTAAAAACCATGGCCACGTCTTCCGCCTCCCCACACACATTACCTTTATAATCTTTAAGAGGCCCTCCTCTTTCCTTCGTTATCCCCTTGCTCTTGATGGAATGATAAAATAACTTTGGGTTTTCCTTGATTTTACTTTCCAATATTTTGTCATGTCCCCTCTTTTCCTTCCTAATTTCTTTTTTAATTCCTCCCCTCCCCATACTTTTTATACCCCTCTAGGCTTTCTGCAGTGTTGAGCTCTCGATATCTGAAATAATCTTTCTTTTTTTTCTTTCTCCTACTCTGTCTGGTTATTTGATAGCTGAGGGAGTGGGTGGGTCTAGATTTGGGATTCCCACCTTTTTCTTTCTGAACCCTCACTGTCTCCTCCTTGAATGCCTCCCACTGCTTTGACACTGATTTACCTTCCAGTAGCTGTTTCCAGTCCACTTTGACCATATCACATTTCAGCTTAGTAAAATTGACCTTTCCCCAATTTAAAACTTTTACTCTGGGTCTTCTACTGTTCCATAACTACACTAAATCAAACTGAATTATGATTGCAATCACCAAAATGCTTTCCCACTGATACCTATTCCACCATTCCAGCTTCATTTCCTAAAGCTAAATCCGGAAATGTCCCTTTTCATGTTGAATTTACTATTTACAGGCTAAAATGGTTGTCCAAAATACATTTGAAGAATTCTGCTCCCTCTGTGCCTCTCACACTAATTCTGTCCCAGCTAACATTAGGGTAGTTGAAATTACCACTAGTACTGCCCTATTGTTTTTGCACTTCTCAGAGATTTGCCTACGTATTTGCTCTTCTCTTTCCCTCTGGTTGTTGCAGGGTCTATAGTACACTCCTTTTGTTTTTCAGTTCAACCCACATGTCTGCATTTGATGCTCCTTCTACCAAATCATCCCTCCTCACAGCTGTGATTGTTCCTTGAACCAATATTGTGCCACGCTTTTTTTTTATTCCCCCCTTTCTCGTCTGAAAACCCTGTAAGCAAGAATGTTGATCTGCCAGTCCTGCCCTCTTTTCAGCCATATCTCAGTCATTGATATAATATCATACTTGTAAGTGTCTATCAGTGGCCTCAGCTCATCTGCCTTATTCAGTAGACTCTTTGCTTTGATATATATACCATTAATCACTGAACAACTCCTTTGTTGTCTATTTCCAGCCTTTGTTTTCTCTGCCTTCCATACTTGCTCACTAATTCTCTGCCTTCCTTGCTTTTTTAAAATTCATTCACGGAATGTGTGTGTCACTGGCAAAGCCAGAATTTATTGCACATCCCTAATTGCCCTTGAGAAGTTGTGGTGAGCTGCCTTTTTGAACCACTGCAGTCCATATGCACACCCACAGTGCGATTGGGTTGAAATCTTTCAATGTTTCTATGTTTCTGCACTCTGGGTCTCATTCACCTCCCAAGCTTGTTCAAACCCTCTCCAACAGCACGAGGAACTATTCCCACCAAGATATTGTTCCTGGCCCTGTTGAGGTGCAACCCGTCTGATTTGTACAGGTCCCATCTCTCCCAAAACCGGTCCCAATGCCTCAGGAATGTAAATCCCTCCCTCCTGAACAATCTCTCCAGCCATGCATTCAACTGCTCTGTCCTTCTATTTCTGTACTCACTAGTGAGTGGCACCAGGAGGAATCTTTAGTTATTACTTTTTAATTTCTTTCCTAGCTTGCTAATATCTGCCTACAGGACCTTATGCCTTTTTCTGCCTATGTTATTAGCTCTGATATGGAACACAACCTCTGGCTGTTCACCCTGACTAATAAATTCAATAAAGAATTCAGGAAAAACTTCTTTACTCAGAGAATGGTTAGAATGTGAACCTCACTGTCACATGGAGTAGTTGAGGTGAATAATATAAACATATCAACAGGGAAACTAGATGAACACATCAGGGTGAAAGGAATAGCAGGTTATGTTGTTGGGTGAGATGAAGAAGGGTGGGAGCAGTCCCGTGTGGAGCATAAACACTAGCACGGACACGTTGGGCTGAATGACCCATTTCTGTACTGCAAATAACATGTGAATACTATGCAAATATATGTAAATGAATATAATCCCTTCTGACCATCCACTCTGCCATGACCAATCAGCTCACACTGTGTAAATATATGAATGGAAAGTGATCAAGAACACGAAGATAAAAGCTGTGAGGAAATTCTAACCTGTTTGTCTGCTTAATAAAAATGTAGAAGGAAGCTGGTGAGAGACAGGATAACAACAGGAACATTGCTCAAAAATATCCTTTATTTCACCGTCACAGTTTAATTTCATAGAAATCAGCAAAACAATGAGGGAAATGATGGGCGCAAATACTAAAAACACTGAGATTATCAATGGAATCGGAGTCGGTGAATCCCAGTGTCTGTCCCACACCCACCCTGTCTCCCAGTGTCTGACCCACCCCCATCCTGTCTCCCAGTGTCTGTCCCACCCCCATCCTTTCTCCCAGTGTCTGACCCACCCCCATCCTGTCTCCCAATGTCTGTCCCACCCCAACCTGTCTCCCAGTGTCTGACCCACCCCCATCCTGTCACCCAGTGTCTGACCCACCCCCATCCTGTCTCCCAGTATCTGCCTCACCCCCACCCTGTCTCCCAGTGTTTGACCGACCCCCATCCAGTCTCCCAGTGTCTGTCCCACCCCCATCCTCTTTCCCAGTGTCTGTCCCAACCCCACCCTGTCTCCCAGTGTCTGCCTCACCCGCATCCTCTTCCCCAGTGTCTGCCTCACCCCCATCCTGTCTCCCAGTATCTGCCTCACCCCCACCCTGTCTCCCAGTGTTTGACCGACCCCCATCCAGTCTCCCAGTGTCTGTCCCACCCCCATCCTCTTTCCCAGTGTCTGCCCCATCCCCATGCTGTCTTCCAGTGTCTGCCTCACCCGCATCCTCTTCCCCAGTGTCTGCCTCACCCCCACCCTGTCTCCCAGTGTCTGTCTCACCCCCACCCTGTCTCCCAGTGTCTGCCCCAACCCCATGCTGTCTCCTAGTGTCTGCCTCACCCCACCCTGTCTCCCAGTGTCTGTCCCACCCCCACCCTGTCTCCCAGTTTGTACCATCTTGTTTCAGTCACTTTTGCTCATTGGTAACTAACGTTCCCTGTGTAAATTACATTGAGAATCTTTAGTGTTAATTATCACAGAAACTGGAACATTGGAAGTGATCAGAGAATCAGTTTGTGGAGCAACTCCTGAAACACCTTCCACATTCTGTCTCCAATCCAGTAGAATATCGTGCCACTTCAACAGTCAAAGTATTTTAAATGGTTTAAAAGTGCTGTGCTTTCAATTCCTTCTTCTCTTCAATTCTTCAGGCTGTTTTCCAGAAATGCCACTGCGATTTTAACCCATTCCTCTGTCGCTTTCGTGCAAATTCTCATATTCCGTTTGTTTGTAAAACTGAAACAGAGAAATGAGGTGTGATTATCAGAGAGTCAGAGACACCAGCTCCAAACTTTTAATTTAAACACACTCAGATAAAACATGTTTAAAGACTTACATAACGGTGGGAGTGGAGCAGCCAATTGTTTTCTTGTAGCTTGCAAGCCTTTTGTGAGGAATACGAGTGGTCTTAAATTTCTCACAGCATTCGATTGTTACAGCACCAGCTAGAATGAAAGGGAGGAATGGACACAGTTAAACACGGGTGGGGATCATCAGCAGATTCTCACTGAGAGATACATTATCATCTATGTTTCTGCATAGAAATACAGCAAGTCTACAGACAGAATCAGGCCATTCGGCCCAAATGTTCTCTGCTGGTGTTTATGCTCCAGACGAGCCTCCTTCCATTGTACTTCATCTCAGCCCAGCAACATATCCTCCTATTCCTTACTCCCTCATGTGATTATCTGGCTTCTCTTTAAAGACAATACTATTTGCCTCAACTGCTCCTTCTGGAAGCAGAGGGGAGAGGAAGAGAATTTTTTACACAGCGAGTTGTTGTGATCTAGAATGCACTGCCTGTTTGGATGGTGGAAGCAGATTCAAACGGCAATTGGATAAATACTAGATGGGAAAATGTACAGGGTTTTGGGGAAAGAGCAGGGGAGTGGGACTAATTTAATCACTCTTTCAAAGGGCTGGCACAGGCACAATGGGCTGAATGGCCTCCTTCTGTGTTGTGCTTCCCATTGTAATTGCTGTTTCACAGTCCACAGCTTCCTCTGAACAGAGTGAGATTAATAATTACATTAGCACTGATAAATAACACAAGCAGTCGATAGAACCCAGCAGTGGGTTTGGAAAATGTTTTAAACAGTTTTGGTGATTGTCAGGTTCTAGGAGAATATTGGAAATATGGAAGTCTCTCTCTTCTTACCTGGTGCAGCAGCAGCATCCTGGATAGAGCAGATAACCAGTGTTCCTAAAACAGCAGCCACACAGAGAGCTGTCTTCATCTTGTCCTTTCCCAAGTTGGAAATGCTCAGTGTTGAAGAGTGAATACAGGATGAGGAATGACTTGTTACCTGCTGGTTTATATAGTGTAAAACCACACCGATTCAGCAATACAGAGACTCCCTGGAACTTTGCCAGTTCACCAGTAATGAAAGTTCTCCTGAAATGGGAAGTACATGTTGTTCTGTGAATGGGAGTTCTTGGGTTAAGTAGCATGGAATGGGCTGGAACTTCTCAGTCTGTGTTTCTTAGTATCAGTGTCAGCTCATTTCCCTGACGCAATCACACAACTTCTATATCTGACACTAGCAGAAAGCCAGTGAGAAGAATTGAGCTTCCTGATTGGTTCATTGCCTCTGCGACACAGCTCTGACCCGTCAGTGAGTTTAAGTTCAAAATATACCACAGCCCATGGGAAAGAAAGAAAGAACTGCATTTCTATAGTGCCTTTCACCATCTCAGGACATCCCAAAGCACTTTACAGCTAATGAACTACTTCTGAAGTGTAGTCACTGTTGTAATGTAGGAAAATGGCAGGCATTTCGTGCACAGGAAGATCCCACAAACAGCAATGTGTTAATGGCCAGTTAATCTGTTTTAATGATGTTGATTGTGGGATAAATATTATCCAGGACACTGGTGATAAGCCCCTTCTCTTCCTTGAATTCAACCCATGGGATCTTTTCCATCCACCTGAGAGGGCAGACGTGGCTCAGTTTAATGTCTCACCTGTGACAGTTCAGCACTCCCTCAGCACTGCACTGGAGTCTCAGCCTGGATTTTACGCTCCAGTTTGTGTGAGTGGGTCTAGAAGCCCTGTCCTTTTGTCTGAGAGGTGACAGTGCTCCCCAGTGAGCCACAGCTGGCAATGAAATAACAGATGTTGTCAAAACAGGATTGACATCCGCAAATGTCACATTGCACACATCATACTGCACACATCATACTGCACACATCCCATTGCAGACATCATACTGCACACATCCCATTACAGACATCATACTGCACACATCCCATTGCAGACATCATACTGCACACATCCCATTGCACACATCCCATTGCAGACATCCCATTACAGACATCATACTGCACACATCCCATTGCACACTTCCCATTGAAGACATCATACTGCACACATCCCATTGCACACATCCCACTGCAGACATCATCCTGCACACATCCCATTGCACACATTCCATTGCAAACATCCCATTGAAGACATCATCCTGCACACATCCCATTGCAGACACCCCATTGCACACATCCCATTGAAGACATCATCCTGCACACATCCCATTGCACACATCCAATTGAAGACATCATCCTGCACACATCCCATTGCACACATCCCATTGCAGACATCCCATTGCAGACATCCCATTGAAGACATCATCCTGCACACATCCCATTGCACACATCCCATTGCAGACATCCCATTGCAGACATCCTCCTGCACACATCCCACTGCAGACATCATCCTGCACACATCCCATTGAAGACATCATCCTGCACACATCCCATTGCACACATCCCATTGCACACATCCCATTGCAGACATCCCATTGCAGACATCCTCCTGCACACATCCCACTGCAGACATCATCCTGCACACATCCCATTGCAGACATCCCATTGCACACATCCCATTGCAGACATCCCATTGCACACATCCCATTGCAGACATCCCACTGCACACATCCCATTGCACACATCCCACTGCAGACATCATCCTGCACACATCCCATTGCACACATTCCATTGCAAACATCCCATTGAAGACATCATCCTGCACACATCCCATTGCAGACATCCCATTGCACACATCCCATTGAAGACATCATCCTGCACACATCCCATTGCACACATCCCATTGAAGACATCATCCTGCACACATCCCATTGCACACATCCCATTGCACACATCCCATTACACACATCCCATTGAAGACATCATCCTGCACACATCCCATTGCACACATCCCATTGCAGACATCCCATTGAAGACATCATACTGCACACATCCCATTGCACACATCCCATTGAAGACATCATCCTGCACACATCCCATTGAAGACATCATCCTGCACACATCCCATTGCACACATCCCATTGCAGACATCCCATTGCACACATCCCATTGAAGACATCATCCTGCACACATCCCATTGCACACATCCCATTGCAGACATCCCATTGCAGACATCCTCCTGCACACATCCCACTGCAGACATCATACTGCACACATCCCATTGCACACATCCCATTGCAGACATCCCATTGCACACATCCCATTGCACACATCCCATTGCAGACATCATACTGCACACATCCCATTGAAGAAATCATACTGCATGCATCCCATTGCAGACATCATACTGCACACATTCCATTGAAGAAATCATTTTGCATGCATCCCATTGCAGACATCATCCTGCACACATTCCATTGCAGACATCATCCTGCACACATTCCATTGAAGAAATCATACTGCACACATCCCATTGCAGACATCATACTGCACACATTCCATTGTAGACATCCCATTGTAGACAATCATTTCAGACATTAGGGCGGACCAGTGGTGCAGTGGTTAACAGTGCAGCCTCACAGCTCCAGTGATCCGGTTCACTTCTGGGTACTGTCTGTGTGGAGTTTGCAAGTTCTCCCTGTGTCTGCGTGGGTTTCCTCCGGGTGCTCCACTTTCCTCCCACATGCCAAAGACTTGCAGGTTGATAGGTAAATTGGCCATTATAAATTGTCACTAGCACAGGTAGGTGGTAGGGAAATATAGGGACAGGTTGGGATGTGGTAGGAATATGGAATTAGTGTAGGAGTAGTACAAATGGGTGGTTGATGGTTGGCACAGACTCGGTTGGCTGAAGGGCGTGTTTCAGTGCTGTATCTCTAAATCTAAATCTAAATCTAAAGCATCCCATTGCACACATCCCATTGCACACATCCCATTGCAAACATCCCATTGCCGACATCATACTGCACACATTCCATTGCAAACATCCCATTGCCGACATCAAACTGCACGCATCCCATTGCAAACATCCCATTGCCGACATCATACCGCACACATCCCATTGCAAACATCCCATTGCCGACATCAAACTGCACACATCCCATTGCAGACATTCCATTGCAAACATCCCATTGCCAACATCATACTGCACACATCCCATTGCAAACATCCCATTGCCGACATCAAACTGCACACATCCCATTGCAGACATCCCATTGCAGACATCCCATTGCAGACATCAAACTGCACACATCCCATTGCAGACATTCCATTGCAAACATCCCATTGCCAACATCATACTGCACACATCCCATTGCAAACATCCCATTGCCGACATCAAACTGCACACATCCCATTGCACACATCCCATTGCAAACATCCCATTGCCGACATCATACTGCACACATCCCATTGCAAACATCCCATTGCCGACATCAAACTGCACACATCCCATTGCAGACATTCCATTGCAAACATCCCATTGCCAACATCATACTGCACACATCCCATTGCAAACATCCCATTGCCGACATCAAACTGCACACATCCCATTGCACACATCCCATTGTAGACATCCCATTGCAGACATCCCATTGTAGACATCCCATTGCCAACATCATACTGCACACATTCCATTGAAGAAATCATACTGCATGCATCCCATTGCAGACATCATAGTGCACACATTCCATTGCAAACATCCCATTGCCGACATCAAACTGCACACATCCCATTGCACACATCCCATTGCAAACATCCCATTGCCGACATCAAACTGCACACATCCCATTGTAGACATCCCATTGTAGACATCCCATTGCAGACATCAAACTGCACACATCCCATTGTAGACATCCCATTGCAGACATCATACTGCAGACATCCCATTGCAAACATCCCATTGCCAACATCAAACTGCACACATCCCATTGTAGACATCCCATTGTAGACATCAAACTGCACACATCCCATTGTAGACATCCCATTGTAGACATCCCATTGCAGACATCCCATTGCAGACATCAAACTGCACACATCCCATTATAGACATCCCATTGCAGACATCATACTGCAGACATCCCATTGCAAACATCCCATTGCCGACATCATACTGCACACATCCCATTGCAGACATCCCATTGTAGACATCCGATTGTAGACATCCCATTGCAGATATCCCATTGCCGACATCATACTGCAGACATCCCATTGCAAACATCCCATTGCCGACATCATACTGCAGACATCCCATTGCAGACATCCCATTGCAGACATCCCATTGTAGATATCCGATTGTAGACATCCCATTGCAGATATCCCATTGCAGATATCATACTGCACATATCGCATTGCAGACATCCCATTGTAGACATCCGATTGTAGACATCCCATTGCAGATATCCCATTGCAGATATCATACTGCACATATCCCATTGCAGACATCCCATTGTAGACATCCGATTGTAGACATCCCATTGCAGATATCCCATTGCAGATATCATACTGCACATATCCCATTGCAGACATCCCATTGTAGACATCCGATTGTAGACATCCCATTGCACACATCCCATTGCAGACATCCGATTGTAGGCATCCCATTGCAGACATCATACTGCAGACATCCGATTGTAGACATCCCATTGCAGACATCATACTGCACACATCCCATTGCACACATCCCATTGTAGATATCCGATTGTAGACATCCCATTGTAAACATCCCATTGCAGACATCAGACTGCAGACATCCCATTGCAAACATCCCATTGCCGACATCATACTGCACACATCCCATTGCAGACATCCCATTGTAGACATCCCATTGCCGACATCATACTGCAGACATCCCATTGCAAACATCCCATTGCCGACATCATACTGCAGACATCCCATTGCAGACATCCCATTGCAGACATCCCATTGTAGACATCCGATTGTTGACATCCCATTGCAGATATCCCATTGCAGATATCATACTGCACATATCCCATTGCAGACATCCCATTGTAGACATCCGATTGTAGACATCCCATTGCAGATATCCCATTGCAGATATCATACTGCACACATCCCATTGCAGACATCCCATTGTAGACATCCCATTGTAGACATCCCATTGCAGACATCATACTGCAGACATCCCATTGCAAACATCCCATTGCCGACATCATACTGCACACATCCCATTGCAGACATCCGATTGTAGACATCCCATTGCAGACATCATACTGCAGACATCCGATTGTAGACATCCCATTGCAGACATCATACTGCACACATCCCATTGCACACATCCCATTGTAGACATCCGATTGTAGACATCCCATTGCAAACATCCCATTGCAGACATCAGACTGCAGACATCCCATTGCAAACATCCCATTGCCGACATCATACTGCACACATCCCATTGCAGACATCCGATTGTAGACATCCCATTGCAGACATCATACTGCAGACATCCGATTGTAGACATCCCATTGCAGACATCATACTGCACACATCCCATTGCAGACATCCCATTGTAGCATCCGATTGTAGACATCCCATTGTAGACATCCCATTGCCGACATCATACCGCAGACATCCCATTGCAGACATCCCATTGTAGACATCCGATTGTAGACATCCCATTGCAGATATCCCATTGCAGACATCATACTGCACACATCCCATTGCAGACATCCGATTGTAGACATCCCATTGCAGACATCATACTGCACACATCCCATTGCAGACATCCGATTGTAGACATCCCATTGCAGACATCCGATTGTAGACATCCCATTGCCGACATCATACTGCACACATTCCATTGCAGACATCCCATTGCAAATATCCCATTACAGACATCATACTGCAGACATCCCATTGTAGACATCCCATTGCAAATATCCCATTACAGACATCATACTGCAGACATCCCATTGCAAACATCCCATTGCCGACATCATACTGCACACATCCCATTGCAGACATCCGATTGCAGACATCCCATTGCAGACATCATACTGCAGACATCCGATTGTAGACATCCCATTGCAGACATCATACTGCACACATCCCATTGCACACATCCCATTGTAGACATCCGATTGTAGACATCCCATTGTAAACATCCCATTGCAGACATCAGACTGCAGACATCCCATTGCAAACATCCCATTGCCGACATCATACTGCACACATCCCATTGTAGACATCCGATTGTAGACATCCCATTGTAAACATCCCATTGCAGACATCAGACTGCAGACATCCCATTGCAAACATCCCATTGCCTACATCAAACTGCACACATCCCATTGCACACATCCCATTGTAGACATCCCATTGCAGATATCCCATTGTAGACATCCCATTGCAGACATCAAACTGCACACATCCCATTGCAGACATTCCATTGCAATAATCCCATTGCCGACATCATACTGCACACATCCCATTGTAGACATCCGATTGTAGACATCCCATTGTAAACATCCCATTGCAGACATCAGACTGCAGACATCCCATTGCAAACATCCCATTGCCTACATCAAACTGCACACATCCCATTGCACACATCCCATTGTAGACATCCCATTGCAGACATCCCATTGTAGACATCCCATTGCAGACATCAAACTGCACACATCCCATTGCAGACATTCCATTGCAATAATCCCATTGCCAACATCATACTGCACACATTCCATTGAAGAAATCATACTGCATGCATCCCATTGCAGACATCATAGTGCACACATTCCATTGCAAACATCCCATTGCCGACATCAAACTGCACACATCCCATTGCACACATCCCATTGCAAACATCCCATTGCCGACATCAAACTGCACACATCCCATTGCACACATCCCATTGCAAACATCCCATTGCCGACATCAAACTGCACACATCCCATTGTAGACATCCCATTGTAGACATCCCATTGCAGACATCAAACTGCACACATCCCATTGTAGACATCCCATTGTAGACATCCCATTGCAGACATCCCATTGCAGACATCAAACTGCACACATCCCATTGTAGACATCCCATTGCAGACATCATACTGCAGACATCCCATTGCAAACATCCCATTGCCGACATCATACTGCACACATCCCATTGCAGACATCCCATTGTAGACATCCGATTGTAGACATCCCATTGCAGATATCCCATTGCCGACATCATACTGCAGACATCCCATTGCAAACATCCCATTGCCGACATCATACTGCAGACATCCCATTGCAGACATCCCATTGCAGACATCCCATTGTAGACATCCGATTGTAGACATCCCATTGCAGATATCCCATTGCAGATATCATACTGCACATATCCCATTGCAGACATCCCATTGTAGACATCCGATTGTAGACATCCCATTGCAGATATCCCATTGCAGATATCATACTGCACACATCCCATTGCAGATATCCCATTGTATACATCCCATTGTAGACATC
Source organism: Heterodontus francisci (assembly GCF_036365525.1). NCBI lineage: Eukaryota > Metazoa > Chordata > Chondrichthyes > Heterodontiformes > Heterodontidae > Heterodontus > Heterodontus francisci. The sequence goes on along the minus strand of NC_090387.1, from coordinate 93,871,764 downwards.
CCATTGCAGACATCATACTGCAGACATCCCATTGCAGATATCCCATTGCCGACATCATACTGCACACATCCCATTGCAGACATCCGATTGTAGACATCCCATTGCAGACATCATACTGCAGACATCCGATTGTAGACATCCCATTGCAGACATCATACTGCACACATCCCATTGCACACATCCCATTGTAGACATCCGATTGTAGACATCCCATTGTAAACATCCCATTGCAGACATCAGACTGCAGACATCCCATTGCAAACATCCCATTGCCGACATCATACTGCACACATCCAATTGCAGACATCCGATTGTAGACATCCCATTGCAGACATCATACTGCAGACATCCGATTGTAGACATCCCATTGCAGACATCATACTGCACACATCCCATTGCAGACATCCCATTGTAGACATCCGATTGTAGACATCCCATTGTAGACATCCCATTGCCGACATCATACCGCAGACATCCCATTGCAGACATCCCATTGTAGACATCCGATTGTAGACATCCCATTGCAGATATCCCATTGCAGACATCATACTGCACACATCCCTTTGCAGACATCCGATTGTAGACATCCCATTGCAGACATCATGCTGCACACATCCCATTGCAGACATCCGATTGTAGACATCCCATTGCAGACATCCGATTGTAGACATCCCATTGCCGACATCATACTGCACACATTCCATTGCAGACATCCCATTGCAAATATCCCATTACAGACATCATACTGCAGACATCCCATTGTAGACATCCCATTGCAGATATCCCATTACAGACATCATACTGCAGACATCCCATTGCAAATATCCCATTACAGACATCATACTGCAGACATCCCATTGCAAACATCCCATTGCCGACATCATACTGCACACATCCCATTGCAGACATCCCATTGCAGATATCCCATTGCAGATATCATACTGCACACATCCCATTGCAGACATCCCATTGTCGACGTCCGATTGTAGACATCCCATTGCAGATATCCCATTGCAGATATCATACTGCACACATCCCATTGCAGACATCCCATTGCAGATATCCCATTGCAGACATCATACTGCACACATCCCATTGCAGACATCCGATTGTAGGTATCCCATTGCAGTCATCATACTGCACACATCCCATTGCAGACATCCGATTGTAGACATCCCATTGCCGACATCATACTGCACACATTCCATTGCAGACATCCCATTGCAAATATCCCATTACAGACATCATACTGCAGACATCCCATTGTAGACATCCCATTGCAGATATCCCATTACAGACATCATATTGCAGACATCCCATTGCAAATATCCCATTACAGACATCATACTGCAGACATCCCATTACAAACATCCCATTGCCGACATCATACTGCACACATCCCATTGCAGACATCCGATTGTAGACATCCCATTGCAGACATCCGATTGTAGACATCCCATTGCCGACATCATACTGCACACATTCCATTGCAGACATCCCATTGCAAATATCCCATTACAGACATCATACTGCAGACATCCCATTGTAGACATCCCATTGCAGATATCCCATTACAGACATCATATTGCAGACATCCCATTGCAAATATCCCATTACAGACATCATACTGCAGACATCCCATTACAAACATCCCATTGCCGACATCATACTGCACACATCCCATTGCAGACATCCGATTGCAGACATCCCATTGCCGACATCATACTGCACACATCCCATTGCAGACATCCCATTGTAGACATCCGATTGTAGACATCCCATTGCAGATATCCCATTGCAGATATCATACTGCACACATCCCATTGCAGACATCCCATTGCAGATATCCCATTGCAGATATCATACTGCACACATCCCATTGCAGACATCCCATTGTCGACGTCCGATTGTAGACATCCCATTGCAGATATCCCATTGCAGATATCATACTGCACACATCCCATTGCAGACATCCCATTGCAGATATCCCATTGCAGACATCATACTGCACACATCCCATTGCAGACATCCGATTGTAGGTATCCCATTGCAGTCATCATACTGCACACATCCCATTGCAGACATCCGATTGTAGACATCCCATTGCCGACATCATACTGCACACATTCCATTGCAGACATCCCATTGCAAATATCCCATTACAGACATCATACTGCAGACATCCCATTGTAGACATCCCATTGCAGATATCCCATTACAGACATCATATTGCAGACATCCCATTGCAAATATCCCATTACAGACATCATACTGCAGACATCCCATTACAAACATCCCATTGCCGACATCATACTGCACACATCCCATTGCAGACATCCGATTGTAGACATCCCATTGCAGACATCCGATTGTAGACATCCCATTGCCGACATCATACTGCACACATTCCATTGCAGACATCCCATTGCAAATATCCCATTACAGACATCATACTGCAGACATCCCATTGTAGACATCCCATTGCAGATATCCCATTACAGACATCATATTGCAGACATCCCATTGCAAATATCCCATTACAGACATCATACTGCAGACATCCCATTACAAACATCCCATTGCCGACATCATACTGCACACATCCCATTGCAGACATCCGATTGCAGACATCCCATTGCCGACATCATACTGCACACATCCCATTGCAGACATCCCATTGTAGACATCCGATTGTAGACATCCCATTGCAGATATCCCATTGCAGATATCATACTGCACACATCCCATTGCAGACATCCCATTGCAGATATCCCATTGCAGATATCATACTGCACACATCCCATTGCAGACATCCCATTGTCGACGTCCGATTGTAGACATCCCATTGCAGATATCCCATTGCAGATATCATACTGCACACATCCCATTGCAGACATCCCATTGCAGATATCCCATTGCAGACATCATACTGCACACATCCCATTGCAGACATCCGATTGTAGGTATCCCATTGCAGTCATCATACTGCACACATCCCATTGCAGACATCCGATTGTAGACATCCCATTGCCGACATCATACTGCACACATTCCATTGCAGACATCCCATTGCAAATATCCCATTACAGACATCATACTGCAGACATCCCATTGTAGACATCCCATTGCAGATATCCCATTACAGACATCATATTGCAGACATCCCATTGCAAATATCCCATTACAGACATCATACTGCAGACATCCCATTACAAACATCCCATTGCCGACATCATACTGCACACATCCCATTGCAGACATCCGATTGTAGACATCCCATTGCAGACATCCGATTGTAGACATCCCATTGCCGACATCATACTGCACACATTCCATTGCAGACATCCCATTGCAAATATCCCATTACAGACATCATACTGCAGACATCCCATTGTAGACATCCCATTGCAGATATCCCATTACAGACATCATATTGCAGACATCCCATTGCAAATATCCCATTACAGACATCATACTGCAGACATCCCATTACAAACATCCCATTGCCGACATCATACTGCACACATCCCATTGCAGACATCCGATTGCAGACATCCCATTGCCGACATCATACTGCACACATCCCATTGCAGACATCCCATTGTAGACATCCGATTGTAGACATCCCATTGCAGATATCCCATTGCAGATATCATACTGCACACATCCCATTGCAGACATCCCATTGCAGATATCCCATTGCAGATATCATACTGCACACATCCCATTGCACACATCCCATTGCAGACATCCAATTGTAGACACCCCATTGCAGACATCATACTGCACACATCCCATTGCAGACATCCGATTGTAGACATCCCATTGCAGACATCCGATTGTAGACATCCCATTGCCGACATCATACTGCACACATTCCATTGCAGACATCCCATTGCAAATATCCCATTACAGACATCATACTGCAGACATCCCATTGTAGATATCCCATTGCCGACATCATACTGCAGACATCCCATTGCAGACATCCCATTGCAGATATCCCATTGCCGACATCATACTGCAGACATCCCATTGCACACGTCCCATTGCAGACATCATACTGCAGACATCGTACTGCACACATCCCATTGTAGACATCCCATTGCAGACATCCCGGCTGGGATTTCACAGAGCTCCCGACATCGGGCTCCATGGCGGAGCGTGGTGGTGGGCGGGGGGGTCGGAGGATTGTTCCAGCAATGACCTGCCAAAGAGCCCAACATCTGGATGGCCGTACCCGACTTTGCCGGCGGCTGCGACACTCCGTGGCAGCTCCACTGCCACTTGGTGATGGGACCCAACTTTAAATATTCAAATAGCCTCTTTGCATGCAATAATAAGCATCCTGGTGCGATTCAGCCATCAGTTCACGAGTGTGTGCAATATGACATCTTTTTCCAATTTATTTATTCTTTCATGGGATGTGGGCATCGCTGACTGGGCCAGCATTTACTGCCCAGCCCTAATTGGCCTTGAGATGTTGATGGTGAGCTGCCTTCTTGAGCCGCTGCAGTCCTCAGGGTGCAGGTACACCCACGGTGCTGTTAGGAAGGGAGTTCCAGGATTTTGACCCAGCGACAGTGAAGGAACGGTGATATAATGCCAAGTCAGGATGGTGTGTGGCTTGGAGGGAAACTTGCAGGTGGTGGTGTTCCCATGTATCTACTGCCCTTGTCCTTCTAGGTGGTAGAAGTCGCGGGTTTGGAAGGTGCTGTCGAAGGAGCCTTGGTGAGTTGCTGCAGTGCATCTTGTAGATGGTACAAACTGCTGCCACTGTGCGCTGGTGGTGGAGGGAGTCAATGTTGCAGGTGATCAATGGGCTGCCTCTTAAGCGGGCTGCTTTGTGCTGGATGACGTTAAGCTTCTTGAGTGTTGTTGGAGCTGCACTCATCCAGGCAAGTGGAGAGTGGAGAGCCGTTGCAGTATCCAATGCCTTCGGTCGTTTCTTGACAGCGCAGGGAATGAATTGGATTTGATGAAATAACAAAGAAAGTTATTGAAGAGTAAACAATGGATGTTGTTTATATGAATTTTAAGAAAGCGTTTGACAAAGTATCACATAAACGGGAGGTTAACAAAATTGAGGCTCATGGAATAGGAGGGTCAGTTTCAGCTTGGATAAAAAAATTGACTTACGGAGAGAATACAGTGAGTTGTGGTAAATGATTGTTTTTCAGTCTGGAGGATGGTAGACAGTGGTGTTCCCCAAGGGTCAGTGCAGGGAGCACTGCTTTTTTGATTTATATAAATGACTAGTATATTGGAATACAGAATAAAATTTCAAAATTTGCCACTGATGCCAAACTTAGAGGTGTGGCAAACATTGAGGATGATACAAACTGCCTGCAACAGGACATAGAGAAGCTAACAGAATGGGCAGAGAGGTGGCAGATGGAATTTAATACTGACAAGTGCACAGTGATGCATTTTGGCAGAAGGAATAAGGGGAAGCAACATACACTTAATGGCACAGTTCTAAAGATTGTGCAGGAACAGACAGACCTGGGGGTTCATGTGCACTGATCTTTGAAGGAGGCAGGACATGTTGAGAGAGTGGTTAGTAAAGCATATGGCATCTTGGGATTCATAAATAGAGGCATTGAGTCCAAAAACAGGGAAGTTATGCTGAAACTTTCTAAAGCTCTGGTTAGGCCCCAACTGGAGTATTGTGTCCAGTTCCAGTTTCATATTGTGAAGCGTCTGGTTCAGCCTCAGAAAGCTGCCAGTCACAGCAGGGACGTGAATGGGAGCAGGGAGTGGGAGCAGGGACTGAGAATGGGAGCAGGGAGTGTCAATGGGGGCAAGGACTGGGACTGGGAGCAGGGATTGGAAATGGAAGAAAGAACTGGGAGTGGGAGCAGGGACTGAGAATGGGGGCAGGGATAGGGAGTGGGAGCAGGGATTGAAACAGAAGCAAGAACTGGGAACAGGAGCAGGGATTGGGAATGTGAGCAGGAACTGAGAATGGGAGCAGAGACTGGAAATGGGAGCAGGGATTGGGAATGGAAACAGGGGCTGGGAGTGGCAGCAGGGAATGGAAATGGAAGAAGAACTGGGAGTGGGAGCAGGGATTGGGAGTGAGAGCACGGACAGTTCCCGGGGGCAGAGAGTGGGAGCAGTGACTGTAAATGGTGGCCGGGACTGGGATTGGGAGCAGGGATTGAAATGGAAGCAAGAACTGGGAATGGGAGCAGGGATTGAAACGGAAGCAAGAACTGGGATAGGAGCAGGCACTGGGAATGTGAGCAGGGACTGAGAATGTGAGCAGGAAATGAGAAGGGGAGCACGGACTGGGAATGGGAGCAAGAACTGGGAGTGGGTGCAGGGACTGTGAACGGGGGCAGGGACCAGGAGTGGGGGCAGGGACTGGGAGTGGGAGCAGGGACTGAGAGTGGGAGCAGGGACTGTAAATGGAAACAGGGAGTGGGAGCAGGGACTGGGAATGGGAGCAGGGAGTGCAAAGGGGGGCAGGGACTGGGAGTGGGAGCAGGGATTGAAACGGAAGCAATAACTGGGAGTGTGAACAGGGACTGGAATGTGAGCAGGGATTGGGAATGGGAACAGGGACTGGGAGTGGGAGGAGGGACTGAGAAGGGGAGTAGGGACTGGGAGGGGGGGCAGGGACTGGGAGTGGGGGCAGGGATTGGGAATGGTAGTAGGGACTGGGAGTGGAAGCAGGGAATGGGAGGCAGGAACTGCGAATGGGAGCAGGGACTGAGAGTGGGAGCAGGGACTAAGAGGGGGAGAGGGACTGGGAGTGGGGACAGGGACTGGCAGTGGGGGCAGGGATTGGGAATGGGAGCAGGGACTGGGAATGGGGGGCAGGGACTGGGAATGAGAGCAGGGACTGGGAATGGGGGGCAGGGAATGTGAATGGGGACAGGGACTGGTAGTGGGAGCAGAGATTGGAAATGGAAGCAAGAACTGGGAGTGGGAGCAGGATTTGGGAGTGGGAACAGGGACTGGTAGTGGGAGCAGGGACTGGAAATGGGATTAGGAGCAGTTAGAAGAGTGCTGGATTTGTCTGGGAGGGTGGCACAGGCCCAAGGCAGCGAGTGGCTCAGTGGAGAAGGCAAGGGGAGTTTGGGTCACGATTTGAACTGGGGTTCAGGAAGAGGGAGGTTCAGGGGTTTTGGGTGCAGAGAAGGAGCGAGGTTCAGGAGGAGACGGACTCCGAGACTTCACAATGAAGAGGGACGACACTCTGCTCCCTGAGTTTTAGCCCCCTTTGTCTCCTCTGTTGCCCTTTAGTGCCCGGAATTTCTGGCGGGGCTGCCTGGATATTGAACCACGGGAGCCATCGCTGGGCTACCCTCACCTGAAGCCCATGCATGGACACGAGAGAGTGTAGGGACTGGAAGCCTGGGCTGTGCTTCCTAACCCAGTGAACTGAGGGCAGGTTGAACAGCCCTGTCTCTACCTCAGAGCAGCAGCTTTGCACAGACCAGCTGGGAAACTGAACCATGTGTCACTGGTCAAAGGGAGAAACATTAAGCACCTGAAGAAGGTGTCTGTGTGTGAGGGGCTCAGAGACACAGAGAGAGGTTTCCTGAGTTTTCTGTGGCAATGACATTCTCCAGATCTATATTAATGTCCCTCTTGTTATTCGAGTCATGAACATACTCTTCAGAGAAACAGGCAGAAATGCAGCATTAACCAAGGCACAGGAAACTGGTGCCGGTTAAACTTGGAACAAAGATTTCAAGCCACAACTTTCACTTCCACACGAGGGATAATTGTCAGTCTCTGATACTAGAATTCAGAGAGATCAAAACGCAGCAGCTCCTGGAATTAACACTCACTCTGGGACTGGGCTCAGATACTCTCAGCTCATAGGCAGGGCCAGAGTACAGAGAGGATCAAACAGACACCATCAAACTGCATTGAAGCTCCCTTCACACTGCACCGAGAGTCCATTCACACAGCACCGAGAGTCCACTCACACTGCACCGAGATCCATTCACACTGCACCGAGAGTCCATTCACACTGCACCGAGAGTCCATTCACACTGCATTGAGAGTCCATTCACACTGCACCGAGAGTCCATTCACACTGCATTGAGAGTCCATTCACACTACGCTGAGAGTCCATTCACACTGCATTGAGAGTCCATTCACACTGCATTGAGAGTCCATTCACACTGCGCTGAAAGGCCATTCACACTGCATTGAGAGTCCATTCACACTGCATTCAGAGTCCATTCACACTACGCTGAGAGTCCATTCACACTGCATTGAGAGTCCATTCACACTGCATTGAGAGTCCATTCGCACTACATTGAGAGTCCATTCACACTGTGCTGAGAGTCCATTCACACTGCATTGAGAGTCCACTCACACTGCATTGAGAGTCCATTCACACTGCGCTGAGAGTTTCCATGCTCACGGGAAGTGCAATGATGGAAATAGAAAAAATAGACTGAAGAATTATTTTAAAAAACAATTTAGACAAATTGGTACACTCTGCTTCAACAAAAAGGACCAAGTCACATGACCCATACCTTCTTCTGCACTGAAATATACATCCATGTCTACTAGAACTGAAAATCATTAACTCCGATTGCATTGTAATTAAGCAGCTCATCACACACGTGTACGTGTCCGCAAGCAGGACCCTGAGCTTCCGGTTGCTTGCCATTTCAACACTCCCCCCTGCTCTCATGCTCACATCTCTGTCCTGGGATTGCTGCAGTGTTCCAGTGAACATCAACGCAAGCCCGAGGAACAGCATCTCATCCTCCGATTAGGCACACTACAGCCTGCCGGACTGAACATTGAGTTCAATAATTTCAGAGCATGACAGCCCCCCACTTTACTTTCATTTTTAGTCATTTTTAGTTATTTTTTCTTCCTTTTTTTTTGCATTCCTTTTTACATTTTTTGCATTTATTTCATTTCATCTTAGTTTGTTCAGTTTGCTTACCCACTGTTTTTTTCAGGTTGTTTTTCTTCAGGTTTGCACTTGCTGATGTTCTATATTCAGTATATTCACACCTAATCTGTACTAATGCTTTGTCTTTCAAAACACCATTAACATATTGTTTGCCTTTGCTCTGTGACCTTTTGGTCAGCTATGTGGCCTGGTCCAATCTGCACCTTCTCCTTTGTTATCTCTTGCCCAACCCCCACCTCACTTGTTTATAATCTGTGACTTTTCTAATATTTGTCAGTTCCGAAGAAGGGTCACTGACCCGAAACGTTAACTCTGCTTCTCTTTCCACAGATGCTGCCAGACCTGCTGAGTGAATCCAGCATTTCTTGTTTTTGTTTCAGATTTCCAGCATCCGCAGTATTTTGCTTTTATTATACACACGTGTACGTGTTGATTTGATTTGATTTAGAGATACAGCACTGAAACAGGCCCTTCGGCCCACCGAGTCTGTGCCGACCATTAACCACCCATTTATACTAACCCTACACTAATCCCATATTCCTACCACATCCTCACCTGTCCCTATATTCCCCTACCACCTACCTATACTAGGAGCAATTTATAATGGCCAATTTACCTGTCAACCTGCAAGTCTTTTGTTATCCACAAGTGAGCTAAAACAAAGGCATTAGCAGACTCTCCCCCTCCGGCTTCAAGCACTACGATAAGCTGTGAACATCCCTCATGTTATTAAAATGGGCTCAAATCAGCAACCGAAAACCTAAAGTCACATCAGCGAAAGTAACCCTTTGGGAGAAGAAAGAGAGTTTTCAGTCATCTGCCATTTAGTCATCATCTAAGATCACCAACCACAGATAGAACATTGAAAGCCATCTTTAATTCCAGCACAAGGCTGTGAGAGAGAGAGAAAGAGAGAGAGCGAGATAGAGAGAGAGAGATCAATTCCAGCTAAGACAGTTGAACTCTGCTGAGACGAGTTGGCAACCAACTGCAGCAGAGAAATAAGAGAGTGCCTTTTAAACAGTTCCTCTACCTGTGAAAATTAAACAAAAAAATATGAGCACCATCTTCAGACTGAAGTATTGACTGTCAGGAGACATCAGCAAACCAGCAAGGGCAAGACAACCAGCTAAAACGCCTGCAATTTTAAAACCTACCTTCAAAAAGAATCCCACAGGTCTTTCCTGAATATAACAAACTTTTGCACCTTGAACTCTAAACACCTCTTACCCTTTTCCTTTTATCTATCTTTCCTTGCGTGTGCATGAGAAAATGAATGCTTGCATGTGTGGTGTGGTGAGCATTTAGGATACTTATTGTTTAATAAATATTTAAACTTCTGTTTTAAACTCACAGGAAACCTGTCCCTACCTGTTTATTTGGCCAACACAACACAGGGTCTGAAATACTAATTTAAACAAAAACACCATCTGTGGTTTGTTGGGAGGTGACTATTGGAAACCATTTCCCAGCAGTCCATAACAAATTGCAAGCTCTGAGCTGAGTTTTTAACATGAAGATTAAATGGAAGATTTGGAAATGGGAGGAAAATTGACCTCTAAAATGTGGAAAATTAAACAAACGGGATTTCTTGTATTCTTCACTTTACAGTGTGAAAAATAAAATATATGCTGTGTTTAATGCTACAGAGTTTATAGAGCAGGGAGACATATGCCTTGTTAAATTAAATCAATTAACTATTAAAAATTTAAAAACGCTAGCGACCCAGGAGGAGTCACTTTCAAGCAAAAGGCAAAGAAACCTGAAATAGTGAAGCATCTAGCTATTTTAATCTTGTCCCTGAATCAGAAAAAGCATGCATGGAATCTGAATCTGAGAAAATAGCCCTGTCTAGAATGCAGCTGAAAAGAGAGGAGATGCAGCTTCAAAAGGAAGGAAAGAGAGTACCATTTGAAAAGAGAGGAAATACAGTTGCAGTGGGAAAGAGAAGATAGACAGCAGTGAAAAGGTTGAGTTAGAAAAGCTGCAAGCACAAGGTGAGAATGCCGCCAACAATTTATGCAGTATTCACAATTTAGAGCAAAACTTTGACATTATGAGACACTCAAGGCTAGTGCCAAAATTTAATGAGGAGGAGGTCGAGCCTTATTTCACCTCCTTTGAAAAAATCGCTAAGTGAATAAAATGGCCAAAAGAACATTGAACTATCCTCCTGCAAGACAAACGGTGGGTAGAGCTTGTTACGACCAAGGTGGGGAGAGTGCACCGTTTAATCTAGTCCCACTTCTTCATTGGTCACAACGTATATTTTTACATTTTCCCACTTACTGACACAATCATATACTCTATTTTTCCCAGAAAAGAACACACTAGCCAGGTTTCTTTAATGAACAACAAAATTATCAGTTTATTATAGAACAAGTCTTAACTCGTAATGAAGTAAAAATTAAACACACAGATTTTAAATTAAATTTTAAACTCTCCTTTTTACCTTAGCCCATCACCCACACACACACATATACATACACTGGTTAACTGGAAAAATAAACAGTATTTTTTAAAATTCAGAGCTCTGTTACAGACAAAAAAGCACTTGGGCTGCTTACTTGCTCATTTTTTGGAAGAAAACTGCAGATGAGATATGTTGTTCCAAAACTGTTGCAAACTAGTTCTTTCAGGGCTCTTTTGAAAAAACTGGTCCAACATTTATTCAGTTTAACTATGAATTCCTCAAAAAATATTTTAACAAAAAACCAGAATCACTCCCTTAACACCTCCACCCTCGGAGGAATGAAATGTCATTTTTAAATGCATTTCATTGCAAATTGTGGGAAAATAGAAGATAAAAAATTTGAAATGACATTTTCTCACTTATACTCATTCACTTTTCTAGTAGTTAATACAATTCTGCTCTGTACGCTCTTTCATTCAGAGAACGCAAAAAAAGTTAGATTCTCAATAAAGCACCTGCAATAGCATTATTTTTGACCACAATGTGCATAATCTTTAAGTGATAAGGTTGTAATAGTAAACTCCATTGGAATAGGCTAGCATTCCGGTTTTTACATTTTTCCACAAAGGCTAGGGGGTTACAATCAGTATATACCAGTGTCTCTCTGTAGTTGTGGCAGATATTGACCTCAAAATGCTTAAGAGCCAAAGGTAAACCTCGGGTTTATTTTTCCACTGTGGAATATCTTTTTTTGGTGTTGATTTATAAATTTCTGGTAAATTTAGAGATGCAACACTGTAACAGGCCCTTCGGCCCACCGAGTCTGTGCCGACCAACAGCCACACGTTTATACTTATCCGATATTAATCCCATTACCCTCTCACATCCCCGACCACCTACCTATACTTGGGGCAATTTATAATGGTCAATTTACCTATCAACCTGCAAGTCTTTGGCTGTGGGAGGAAACCGGAGCACGCCGCGAAAACCCACATGGTCACAGGGAGAACTTGCAAACTCCGCACAGGCAGTACCCAGAATCGAACCCGGGTCGCTGGAATTGTGAGGTTGCGGTGCTAACCACTGCGCCACTGTGCTGCCCTTTTTAGGTTTTTGGAAAAGTCTCCCACTGGCCTGATTCATCATCTTGTAATAGGACTGCACTAACTCCCAGGTCACTAGCATCAATTACTACCTTGAAGGGCTTTATGAAATTTGGAGCAGCCAACACTGGTTCATTGATCAAAATGGCTTTCAGCCTCTCAAAAGATGCTTGGCACTCCCCTGACCACACTACCTTGGCTTTCTTTTTCTGTAGCAAATCAGTTAATGGAGCAACTACGGTACTGAAATTTGGTACACACTTTTGGGAGAAACGATACATTCCCAAAAACCTCATGATTTCTCCCTTAGTCTTAGGGGTAGGGAATGCCACCAATGCTTGTACTTTTTCTTGGCAACTCTGTCCTTGCCCTACTATATGCCTGAGGTAGGTCACACTTACTTTCACATTCACTTTTGGCAAGGTTTATTACAAAATCAGATGATTATAATTTCTGAAACAGAGCTTCTAGTTTTTTCAAGTGGTCCTCCCAAGTGTCACTGTGTACCAGCTCATCATCAAGGTAAACCACACGGTTAGGAACACTGACTACCACTTGGTTCATTAGTCTCTGAAATGTTGCTGGGGCAATGTTTAGCACGAATGGCATCACTCGGCATTGGAAAAGGCCATCCGGTGTGACAAAAGGCCAATATTTATTTAGCTTGGGGTGTTAAAGGAAATTGCCAGTATCCCTTTAACAAATCTATTTTTGTAAGGAACATGGCACTTCCCACTCTGTCAATACAGTCTTCCAAGCGAGGAATTGGGTAGGAATCTGCCTTTGCTACTGCATTAACCTTTCTGTAGTCCATACAGAGTCTAGTTGAACCATCAGTTTCAGGAACGAATACTACTGGTGAACTCCAGCTGCTTTGACTGGGTTCTATTAGGTGGTTTTCCAGCGTGTATTAGATTTCTGATTTTACCTGGGCCTGCTTCTCTGGACTTAAGCAGTAAGGATGCTATTTTATAGGAAACGATTCTCCAACATGGGGCAGCAAAGTGGCGCAGTGGTTAGCACTGCAGCCTCAAAGCTCCAGCAACCTGGGTTCAATTCTGGGTACTGCCTATGTGGAGTTTGCAAGTTCTCCCTGTGTCTGCGTGGGTTTCCTCCAGGTGCTCCGGTTTCCTCCCACATGCCAAAGACTTGCAGGTTGATATGTAAATTAGCCATTAGCAATTGCCCCTAGTATAGGTAGGTGGTAGGGAAATATAGGGACAGGTGGGGATGTGGTAAGAATATGGAATTAGTGTAGGATTAGTATAAATGGGTGGTTGATGGTCGGCACAGACTCGGTGGGCCGAAGGGCCTGTTTCAGTACTGTATCACAAAACTAAACTACATCCACAACATGTGTGGTTAAGGTTGCACATCCTGGCTTAACCCTAGAGACTCTTTTAAATGCTGTGAGTAGCCTTGTTAGGTCTTCTCATTTGTCTGCATCTAAATATGAAAGCATAGGCCTGAACAGGGGCAAGCTTCCAAGATGGCGGCCCGCAAAAATGGCTTTTACTCCACAGAGCCACCGCGATATTATATGCAGCGGCTCATTTACATGACCGGGGTGAACTGCTCCCCCCAATGATGTGGAGGGGCGGGCGCTCCATCCCCAGCAATGGTGTCCGACACCACTGTGCAGGCGCTGGCACCATTTTCGAAAGGCTTCAAGTCCTTCCATTGAATTTTAATTTTTAAAGTTACAGGCGGTATAAATTTAATTTAAAAAATTTAATAAAAGATTCAAGGCCCTCTCCCACCACCCCCACTCCCCGAATGAACATACTAACATACAGACGAACATACTAATTAGGAGCAGGGGTCGGCCACTTGGCCGCTCGAGTCTGCTCCACCATTCAATAAGTTCATGGCTGAACTGATTACTCCACATTTCCACCTACCCCCAATAACCTTTCACCCCCTTGCTTATCAAGAATCTATCTACCTCTGCCTTAAAAATATTCAAAGACTCTGCTTCCACTGCTTTGGAAGAGAGTTCCAAAGACTCCAAATCTCTGAGAGAAAGAATTTCTCCTCATCTCTGTCTTAAATGGGCGACCCCTCATTTTTAAACAGTGACCCCTGGTTCTAGATTCTCCCATAAGAGGAAACATCCTTTCCACATCCACCCTGTCAAGACCCCTCAGGATCTTATATGTTTCAATCAAGTTGCATCTTGCTCTTCTAAATTCCAGCGATACAAGCCTTGCCTGTCTAATCTGTCCTCATAAGATAGCCCACCCATTCCAGGTATTAGTCTAGTAAACCTTCTTTGAACTGCTTCCAATGCATTTACATCCTTCTTTAAATAAGCAGGGGCGGCACAGTGGCGCAGTGGTTAGCACTGCAGCCTCATAGCTCCAGCGACCTGGGTTTAATACTGGGTACTGCCGATGTGGAGTTTGCAAGTTCTCCCTGTGTCTGCATGGGTTTCCTCTGGGTGCTCCGGTTTCCTCCCACAGCCAAAAGACTTGCAGTTTGATCGGTAAATTGGCCATTATAAATTGCCCCCAATATAGATAGGTAGTAGGGGAATATCAGGACAGGTGAGGATGTGGTAGGAATAATGGATTAGTGTAGAATTAGTATAAATGGGTGGTTAATGGTCGGCACAGACTCGGTGGGCCGAAGGGCCTGTTTCAGTGCTGTATCTCTAAATTTAAAAAATCAAATCAAATACTGTACACATTACTTCAAATATGGTCTCACCAATGCCCTGTTTAGCTGAAGCATAACCTCCCTACTTTTGTATTCAACTCCCTTTGTGATAAACGATAACAATCTATCAGCTTTCCCAATTACGTTCTATAACCTTTTGCAATTCTTGCACTTGGATACCCAGATCCCTCTGCATCTCAGAGCTCTGCAATCTCTCACCATTTAGATAATATGTTTCTTTGTTATTCTTCAAAAGAGAAAATGCTGGAAATATTCAGCAGGTCAGACAGTATCAGTGAAGAGAGAAACAGAATTAATGTTTCAGCTCAATGACCTTTCATCAGAAAGTTCTCTCAATTGTTGGAGTGTAAACCATCCATCTTGTACAGGTTCATTCTGCCTGAGAACTGGTCCCAATGCCCCAGCAATCTGAAACCCTCCCTCCTGCACTATTTCTCCAGCCACACGTTAACCTGCCCTGCTAAAGTCCATATAGACTACATCAAGTGTGCTGCCCTCATCAACCCTCCTTGTTACCTCCTCAGAAAATTTAATCATGTTACTCAGACACAACCTTCCCTTAACGTATCCATGCTGATTGTTCATGATGAATCTGTGCCTCTGCACAGTCCTTGTGAAGACCATGACCGATCTTCACATTGAGGACAACCTCCATTGGGTTGAATGGCAGTACCGATGAGCTAAATGGGATAATTCAGATCTCGCAGCTCAAAACTGGGCATCCATGAGATGCTGTGGACCATCAGCAAAAGCAGAATTATATTCACTCACAATCTGTAACCTCATGGCCCTGCATATCCCAAATCTACCATTACCATCAACCCAGGGGACCAATCCCGGTTCAATGAGGACGGTAGAAGAGCATTTATTTATTTAGAGATACAGCACTGAAACAGGCCCTTCGGCCCACCAGGTCTGTGCCGACCAACAACCACCCATTTATACTAACCCTACAGAAATCCCATATTCCCTATCACCTCCCTACACTAGGGGCAATTTACAACGGCCAATTTACCTATCACCTGCAAGTCTTTGGATGTGGGAGGAAACCGGAGCACCCGGCGAAAACCCACGCAGACACAGGGAGAACTTGCAAACTCCGCACAGGCAGTACCCAGAATCGAACCCGGGTCCCTGGAGCTGTGAGGCTGCGGTGCTAACCACTGCGCCACTGTGTATGCTGGGAGCAGCACCTGGAATACCTAAAAAATGAGGTGTCAACCTGGTGAAGCTACAACACAGGACTTCATGCTTGCTTCACAGTGGAAGCAGCATGTTATAGACGGAGCGATGAAATTCCACAATCAATGGATCAGATCAGAGCTCTGCAGTCCTGCCTTTGTGAATGATGGTGGACAATGAAACATCTAACTGGAGGAGGAGGCTCCACAAACGTCCCCATCCTCAATGATGGGTAATCCCAACACACCCTGGCAAAAGACAAGGCTGAAGTGTTTGCAACCAACTTCAGCCTGAAGTGCCGAGTGGATGATCCATCTCGGCCTCCTCCTGAGGTCCGCAGCATCACAAATGCCAATACGATTTACTCCATGTGGTATCAATAAATAGCTGAAGGCCCTGGATACAGCAAAGGCTATGGGCCCTGACAACATCCTAGCAGTTGCCCTGAAGACTTGTGCTCCAGAACTGGCTGTGCCCCGAGGCAAGTCATTTCAGTACAGCTACAAAACTGGCATCTACCTGACCATGTTGAATATTGCCCAAGTATGTCCTGTTCACGATCAATGAGATAGAGTACTGAGGAAATGAGAGAGGAGTGTGATGGAATACACTTGCCTGGATGAGTACAGATCCAAAAACACTCAATGAAGCTCAACACCATCCAGGACAAAGTAGCCACTTGATTGGCACTCCATCCATCACCTTACACATTCACTCCCTTTACCACCAACGCACAGTGACAGTAGTGTGTACCATCTACAACATGCAGTGCAGCAACTCACCAAGGCTGCTTTGACAGCACCTTCCAAACCCACGACCTCTACCACCCAGAAAACCAAGGACAGCCGATGCATGGGAACACCACCACCTGCAAGTTCCTCTCCAAGCCACACACCATCCAGACTTGGGTTCTTCACTGTCGCTGGTTCAATATCCTGAAACTCCCTCCCTAACAGCACTGTGGGTGTACCTACACTACATAGACTGCAGTGGTTCATTAAGGCAGCTCACCACCACCTTCTCAGGGGTAATTAAGAATTGGCAATAAATTCTGGCCGAGCCAGTGACACCTGCATCTTGCAAATGAATAAAATAAAAGATCAGCATAACCTCCCTGCTCTTCTATTCTGTGCCTTGACTAATAAAGGAAAATATCCTGTATGCCACCTTAACCACCTTATCCACTTGTCCTGCTATCTTCTGGGACCTGTGGACATGCACTGTTCCTTTCCAGCTCTCAGAATTCCACCATATATTGAGTATTCCCTTTCCTGGTTATCCATCCCTAAATATATTACCTCACACTTCTCTGGATTGAACTCCATTTACCACTGTTCCGCCCATCTGACCTATCCATTGATATCTTTCTGCAGTCTGCAGCTTTCTTCCTCACAATCAACCACATGGCCCATTATTGTATCATCTGCAAACTTCTTAATCATGGCCCCGACATTTACATCCAAATGATTGATATATACCACAAACAGCAAGGGACCCAGTACTGAGCCCTGCAGAACCCCACTGGAAACAATCTTCCAGTCACTAAAACACCCATCGACCATAGCCCTTTGCTTCCTGCCATTGAGTCAATTTTGGATCTAACTTGCTACTTTGTCTGTGAATCCCTGAGGTTTTAATTTACTAATCAGTCTGCAATGTGAGGACTTGTCAAAAGCTTCACTAAAATCCATCCAGACTATATCAAACACACTATCCTCATGACACTCCTTATTACCTTCTCAAAAAATTCATTTGAGTTAGTCAGACATGGCCTTCCCTTATTACATCCGTGCTGACTGTGCTTGATTAATCTGTGCCTCTCTAAATAATTATCCCATGATAGAGGTTAGGCTGACGGGCCTGTAATTACTCAGTCTATCCCTTTCTCCCTTTTTAAACAATGGTACAATGTTAGCTGTCCTCCAGAACCACACCTGTAAAGAGGATTGGAAAATGATAGTTAGCGTCTCCACTACTTCCTACAGATGCAAAGTATTCGTTAAAAACCATGGCCACGTCTTCCGCCTCCCCACACACATTACCTTTATAATCTTTAAGAGGCGTTCCTCTTTCCTTAGTTATCCTCTTGCTCTTGATGTAATTATAAAACAACTTTGGGTTTTCCTTGATTTTACTTTCCAATATTCTGTCATATCCCCTCTTTTCCTTCCTAATTTCTTTTTAAATTTCCACCCTCCCCCACCCCCGCAGTTTTTATACCCCTCTAGGCTTTCTGCAGTGTTGAGCTCTCAATATCTGAAATAATCTTTCTTTTTTTTCTTTCTCCTACTCTGTCTGGTTATTTGATAGCTGAGGGAGTGGGTGGGTCGAGATTTGGGATTCCCACCTTTTTCTTTCTGCACTCTCACTGTCTCCTCCTTGAATGCCTCGCACTGCTTTGACATTGATTTACCTTCCAGTAGCTGTTTCCAGTCCACTTTGACCAAATCACATTTCAGCTTAGTAAAATTGACCTTTCCCCAATTTAAAACTTTTACTCTGGGTCTTCTACTTTTCCATAACTACACTAAATCAAACTGAATTATAATTGCAATCACCAAAATGCTTTCCCACTGATACCCCTTCCACCAGTCCAGCTTCATTTCCGAAAACTAAATCCAGAATTGTCCCTTTTCATGTTGAATTTACTATTTACAGGCTAAAATAGTTGTCCAAAATACATTTGAAGAATTCTGCTCCCTCTGTGCCTTTCACACTAATTCTGTCCCAGCTAACATTAGGGTAGTTGAAATTCCCACGATTACTGCCCGAGAGGGGGGTTTTGACGCTTGGGCAACTCTCAACCTCCATAAATTTGCCCAGGCATGCGCCATGGAGAGGTCACTCCATAGTTGCCTCACAGCGACTGACACAACATGGAAGGCAGCAGTTACGGGTTATAAGTCCAGATAAATTGGCGTCGAAACTGGGCACCACGGGTAGCCTTTGTCGGTGGGAGAGGTCATTGCACCTCACTGGACAGCTACCGCCCGCCTCAAACCGGGCAGCCCCCGGTTAATAAGTTTCTGTCCCGCCACAGTCTACCTGCTTCAATGGGTGCTTGGAGCTCAGGGTCATTGCCCGAAAGGTGGACTGATACACCGCACCAAACAACACGAAAAAAGGAAAGAAGGTACCAGCCCTTCGCTTTGCAAGCTGGAACGTCAGAACTATGTGTCCTGGCCTGTCGGAAGAGCTTACACAAATCAACGATTCTCGGAAGACCGCCATCATCAACGAGCTCAGTAGACTCAATGTAGACATTGCAGCACTTCAGGAGACTCGCCTCCCCGCGAGTGGATCTCTCGCAGAGCAAGACGACACCTTCTTCTGGCAGGGCAGGGATCCTGAAGAACCAAGACAGCATGGAGTGGGCTTCGCCATCAGAAACTCCTTGCTCAGCATGATAGAGCCTCCCTCAAATGGCTCGGAACGCATACTATCCATCCGACTGCTCACTACCTCTGGTCCAGTACACCTACTCAGCATCTATGCTCCAACACTCTGCTCCCCACCTGAAGCTAAAGACCAGTTCCACGAGGAGCTCCATAATATCATTAGTAGCATTCCCAACACCGAACACCTATTCCTGCTGGGGGACTTTAATGCCAGGGTTGGGGCCGACCATGACTCATGGTCCTCCTGCCTTGGGCGCTATGGCGTTGGAAGGATGAATGAGAACGGGCAGAGACTGCTTGAGTTGCGTACCTATCATAACCTCTGCATCACCAACTCGTTCTTTCACACTAAACCCTGTCACCAGGTTTCATGGAGGCACCCAAGATCACGTCGTTGGCACCAGCTAGACCTCATTATCACAAGGCGAGCCGCCTTAAACAGTATTCAAATCACACGCAGCTTCCACAGTGCGGACTGCGACACCGACCACTCCCTGGTGTGCAGCAAGGTTAGACTCAGACCAAAGAAGTTGCATCATTCCAAGCAGAAGGGCCACCCGCGCATCAACACGGGCAGAATTTCTCACCCACAGCTGTTACAAAAATTTCTAAATTCACTTGTAACAACCCTTCAAAACACTTCCACAGGGGATGCTGAGACCAAGTGGGCCCACATCAGAGACGCCATCTATGAGTCAGCTTTGACCATAAAGCAAGGTCTGTCATAGCCGCTAAACGCATTGCACTGTTGAACTACAAGAAAGCCCCCAGCGATTTAACATCCGCAGCACTTAAAGCAGCCAGAAGCACTGCACAAAGAACAGCCAGGCGCTGCGCAAACAACTACTGGCAACACCTATGCAGTCATATTCAGCTGGCCTCAGTCACCGGAAACATCAGAGGAATGTATGATGGCGTTAAGAGAGCTCTTGGGCCAACCATCAAGAAGATCGCCCCCCTCAAATTTAAATCAGGGGACATAATCACTGACCAACACAAACAAATGGACCGCTGGGTTGAGCACAACCTAGAACTGTACTCCAGGGAGAATGCTGTCACTGAGACTGCCCTCAATGCAGTCCAGCCTCCACCAGTCATGGATGAGCTGGACATACAGCCAACCAAATCGGAACTCAGTGATGCCATTGATTCTCTAGCCAGCGGAAAAGCCCCTGGGAAGGACAGCATTCCCCCTGAAATAATCAAGAGTGCCAAGCCTGCTATACTCTCAGCACTACATGAACTGCTATGCCTGTGCTGGGACGAGGGAGCAGTACCCCAGGACATGCGTGATGCCAATATCATCACCCTCTATAAAAAAAAAGGTGACCGCGGTGACTGCAACAACTACCGTGGAATCTCCCTGCTCAGCATAGTGCGGAATGTCTTTGCTCGAGTCGCTCTGAACAGGCTCCAGAAACTGGCCGAGCGCGTCTACCCTGAGGCACAGTGTGGCTTTCGTGCAGAGAGATCGACCGTCGACATGCTGTTCTCCCTTCGTCAGATACAGGAGAAATGCCACGAACAACAGATGCCCCTCTACGTTGCTTTCATTGATCTCACCAAAGCCTTTGACCTCGTCAGCAGACGTGGTCTCTTCAGACTACTAGAAAAGATCGGATGCCCACCAAAGCTATTCCTCATATTCCTCATTCCATGACAATATGAAAGGCACAATTCAACATGGTGGCTCCTCATCAGAGCCCTTTCCTATTCTGAGTGGCGTGAAACAGGGCTGTGTTCTCGCACCCACACTTTTTGGGATTTTCTTCTCCCTGCTGCTTTCACATGCGTTCAAGTCCTCTGAAGAAGGAATTTTCCTCCACACAAGATCAGGGGGCAGGTTGTTCAACCTTGCCCGTCTAAGAGCGAAGTCCAAAGTACGGAAAGTCCTCATCAGGGAACTCCTCTTTGCTGCCGATGCTGCTTTAACATCTCACACTGAAGAGTACCTGCAGAGTCTCATTGACAGGTTTGCGGCTGCCTGCAATGAATTTGGCCTAACCATCAGCCTCAAGAAAACGAACATCATGGGACAGGACGTCAGAAATGCTCCATCCATCAATATTGGCGACCACGCTCTGGAAGTGGTTCAAGAGTTCACCTACCTAGGCTCAACTATCACCAGTAACCTGTCTCTAGATGCAGAAATCAACAAGCGCATGGGTAAGGCTTCCACTGCTATGTCCAGACTGGCCAAGAAAGTGTGGGAAAATGGCACACTGACACGGAACACAAAAGTCCGAGTGTATCAGGCCTGTGTCCTCAGTACCTTGCTCTATGGCAGCGAGGCCTGGACAACATATGTCAGCCAAGAGCGACGTCTCAACTCATTCCATCTTCGCTGCCTTTGGAGAATCCTTGGCATCAGGTGGCAGGACCGTATCTCCAACACAGAAGTCCTCGAGGCGGCCAACATCCCCAGCTTGTACACACTACTGAGTCAGCGGTGCTTGAGATGGCTTGGCCATGTGAGCCGCATGGAAGATGGCAGGATCCTCAAAGACACATTGTACAGCGAGCTCGCCACTGGTATCAGACCCACCGGCCGTCCATGTCTCCGCTTTAAAGACGTCTGCAAACGCGACATGAAGTCCTGTGACACTGATCACAAGTCGTGGGAGTCAGTTGCCAGCGTTTGCCAGAGCTGGCGGGCAGCCATAAAGACAGGGCTAAAATGTGGCGAGTCGAAGAGACTTAGTAGTTGGCAGGAAAAAAGACAGAAGCGCAAGGGGAGAGCCAACTGTGTAACAGCCCTGACAAACAAATTTCTCTGCAGCACCAGTGGAAGAGCCTGTCACTCTAGAATTGGCCTTTATAGCCACTCCAGGCGCTGCTCCACACACCACTGACCACCTCCAGGCGTCTCTCGAGATAAGGAGGCCCAAAGAAGAAAGAAGAAACTGCCCTATTGTTTCTGCACTTCTCAGAGATTTTCCTACGTATTTGCTCTTCTCTTTCCCTCTGGTTGTTGCAGGGTCTATAGTACACTCCTCTTCTTTTGTTTTTCAGTTCAACCCAGATGTCTGCATTTGATGCTCCTTCTACCAAATCATCCCTCCTCACAACTGTGATTGTTCCTTGAACCAATATTGTGCCCCCCGCCTTTTTTTATTCCCCCCTTTCTCATCTGAAAACCCTGTAACCAAGAATGTTGAGCTGCCAGTCCTGCCCTCCTTTCAGCCATATCTCAGTCATTGATATAATATCATACTTGTAAGTATCTATCAGTGGCCTCAGCTCATCTGCCTTATTCAGTCGACTCTTCGCTTTGAAATATATACCATTAATCACTGAACAACTCCTTTGTTGTCTATTTTCCAGCCTTTGTTTTCTCTGCCTGCCATAATTGCTTCCTAATTCACTGCCTCCCTTGCTTTTTCTTAATTCATTCACGGGATGTGTGTGTCACTGGCAAAGCCTCACCCCCACCTTGTCTCACAGTGTCTGAGCCACCCCCATCCTGTCTCCCAGTGTCTGTCCCACCCTCATCCTGTCTCCCAGTGTCTGCCCCACCCCCATCCTGTCTCCCAGTGTCTGTCCCACCCCCATCCTGTCTCCCAATATCTGCCTCGCCCCCACCCTGTCCCCCAGTGTCTGTCCCACCCTCATCCTGTCTCACAGTGTCTGAGCCACCCCCATCCTGTCTCCCAGTGTCTGTCCCACCCTCATCCTGTCTCACAGTGTCTGAGCCACCCCTATCCTGTCTCCCAGTGTCTGTCCCACCCTCATCCTGTCTCCCAGTGTCTGCCCCACCCCCATCCTGTCTCCCAGTGTCTGTCCCACCCCCATCCTGTCTCCCAATATCTGCCCCACCCCCATCCTGTCTCCCAGTGTCTGTCCCACCCTCAATCTGTCTCCCAGTATCTGCCCCACCCCCATCCTGTCTCCCAGTGTCTGCCCCACCCTCACTCTGTCTCCCACTATCTGCCCCACCCCCATCCTGTCTCCCAGTGTCTGTCCCACCCCCATCCTGTCTCCCAATATCTGCCTCGCCCCCACCCTGTCCCCCAGTGTCTTCCCCACCCCCATCCTGTCTCCCAGTCTCTGTCCCACCCCCATCCTGTCTCCCAGTGTCTGGCCCACCCCCATCCTGTCCCCCAGTGTTTGCCCCACCCTCACTCTGTCTCCCACTATCTGCACCACCCCCATCCTGTCTCCCAGTGTCTGTCCCACCCTCAATCTGTCTCCCAGTATCTGCCCCACCCCCATCCTGTCCCCCAGTGTTTGCCCCACCCTCACTCGGTCTCCCACTATCTGCCCCACCCCCATCCTGTCCCCCAGTGTCTGTCCCACCCTCACTCTGTCTCCCACTATCTGCACCACCCCCATCCTGTCCCCCAGTGTTTGCCCCACCCTCACTCTGTCTCGCACTATCTGCACCACCCCCATCCTGTCTCCCAGTGTCTGTCCCACCCTCAATCTGTCTCCCAGTATCTGCCCCACCCCCATCCTGTCTCCCAGTGTGTGTCCCACCCCCACCCTGTCTCCCAGTGTCTGCCCCACCCTCACTCTGTCTCCCACTATCTGCACCACCCCCATCCTGTCTCCCAGTGTCTGTTCCACCCCCATCCTGTCTCCCAATGTCTGCCTCGCCCCCACCCTGTCTCCCAGTGTCTGCCTCTCCCCCACCCTGTCTCCCAGTGTCTGCCTCACTCCCCATCCTGTCTCCCAGTGTCTGACTCGCCCCTACCCTGTCCCCCAGTGTCTGGCCCACCCACACCTGTCTTGCAGTGTCTGCCCCACCCACAACCTGTATCCCAGTGTCTGTCCCACCCCCACCCTGTCTCCCAGTATCTGACCCACCCCCATCCTGTATCCCAGTGTCTGCCTCACCCCCACCCTGTCTCCCAGTGTCTGACCCGCCCCCACCCTGTCTCCCAGTGTCTGCCTCGCCCCCATCCTGTCTCCCAGTATCTGTCCCGCCCCCACCCTGTCTCCCAGTGTCTGCCTCGCCCCCATCCTGTCTCCCAGTATCTGTCCCGCCCCCATCCTGTCTCCCAGTGTCTGCCTCACCCCCACCCTGTCTCCCAGTGTCTGCCTCG
Source organism: Heterodontus francisci (assembly GCF_036365525.1). Taxonomy (NCBI): domain Eukaryota; kingdom Metazoa; phylum Chordata; class Chondrichthyes; order Heterodontiformes; family Heterodontidae; genus Heterodontus; species Heterodontus francisci. The sequence goes on along the minus strand of NC_090387.1, from coordinate 93,847,048 downwards.
CCCCCACCCTGTCTCCCAGTGCCTGCCTCGCCCCCACCCTGTCTCCCAGTATCTGTCCCACCCCCATCCTGTCTCCCAGTGTCTGCCTCACCCCCACACTGTCTCCCAGTATCTATCCTGCCCCCATCCTGTCTCCCAGTGTCTGCCCTGCCCCCATCCTGTCTCCCAGTGTCTGCCTCACCCCCACCCTGTCTCCCTGTATCTGCCCCACCCCCACCCTGTCTCCCAGTGTCTGTCCCGCCCCCATCCTGTCTCCCAGTGTCTGCCTCACCCCCACCCTGTCTCCCAGTGTCTGCCTCGCCCCCATCCTGTCTCCCAGTATCTGTCCCGCCCCCACCCTGTCTCCCAGTGTCTGCCTCGCCCCCATCCTGTCTCCCAGTATCTGTCCCGCCCCCATCCTGTCTCCCTGTATCTGCCCCACCCCCACCCTGTCTCCCATTGTCTGTCCCGCCCCCATCCTGTCTCCCAGTGTCTGCCTCACCCCCACCCTGTCTCCCTGTATCTGCTCCACCCCCACCCTGTCTCCCAGTGTCTGACCCATCCCCACCCTGTCTCCCAGTATCTGCCCCGCCCCCACCGTCTCCCAGTGTCTGACCCATCCCCACCATGTCTCCCAGTATCTGCCCTGCCCCCACCCTGTCTCCCAGTGTCTGACCCATCCCCACCCTGTCTCCCAGTGTCTGCCCCGCCCCCACCCTGTCTCCCAGTTGTACCATCTTGTTTCAGTCACTTTTGATGATAGTAATTTACACAGGGAATGTTAGTTACCATTAAGAATATTTACTATTAATTATCACAGAAACTGGAACATTGGAAGTGATCAGAGAATCAGTTTGTGGAGCAACTCCTGAAACACCTTCCACATTCTGTCTCCAATCCAGTCGAATATCGTGCCACTTCAACAGTCAAAGTATTTTAAATGGTTTAAAAGTGCTGTGCTTTCAATTCCTTCTTCTCTTCAATTCTTCAGGCCCTTTTCCAGAAATGCCACTGCGATTTTAACCCATTCCTCTGTCGCTTTCGTGCAAATTGTCATATTCCGTTTGTTTGCAAAACTGAAACAGAGAAATGAGGTGTGATTATCAGAGAGTCAGAGACACCAGCTCCAAACTTTTAATTTAAACACACTCAGATAAAACATGTTTAAAGACTTACATAACGGTGGGAGTGGAGCAGCCAATTGTTTTCTTGTAGCTTGCAAGCCTTTTGTGAGGAATACGAGTGGTCTTAAATTTCTCACAGCATTCGATTGTTACAGCACCAGCTAGAATGAAAGGGAGGAATGGACACAGTTAAACACGGGTAGGGATCAACAGCAGATTCTCACTGAGAGAAACATTATCCTCTATGTTTCTGCATAGAAATACAGCAAGTCTACAGACAGAATCAGGCCATTCGGCCCAAATGTTCTCTGCTGGTGTTTATGCTCCAGACGAGCCTCCTTCCACAGTACTTCATCTCAGCCCAGCAACATATCCTCCTATTCCTTACTCCCTCATCTGCTTATCTAGCTTCTCTTTAAAGACAATACTATTTGCCTCAACTGCTCCTTTTGGAAGCAGAGGGGAGAGGAAGAGAGTTTTTTACACAGCGGGTTGTTGTGATCTGGAATGCACTGCCTGTTTGGATGGTGGAAGCAGATTCAAACGGCAATTGGATAAATACTAGATGGGAAAATTTGCAGGGTTTTGGGGAAAGAGCAGGGGAGTGGGACTAATTTAATCACTCTTTCAAAGGGCTGGCACAGGCACAATGGGCTGAATGGCCTCCTTCTGTGTTGTGCTTCCCATTGTAATTGCTGTTTCACAGTCCACAGCTTCTTCTGAACAGAGTGAGATTAATAATTACATTAGCACTGATAAATAACACAAGCAGTCGATAGAACCCAGCAGTGGGTTTGGAAAATGTTTTAAACAGTTTTGGTGATTGTCAGGTTCTAGGAGAATATTGGAAATATGGAAGTCTCTCTCTTCTTACCTGGTGCAGCAGCAGCATCCTGGATAGAGCAGATAACCAGTGTTCCTAAAACAGCAGCCACACAGAGAGCTGTCTTCATCTTGTCCTTTCCCAAGTTGGAAATGCTCAGTGTTGAAGAGTGAATACAGGATGAGGAATGACTTGTTACCTGCTGGTTTATATAGTGTAAAACCACACCGATTCAGCAATACAGAGACTCCCTGGAACTTTGCCAATTCACCAGCAATGAAAGTTCTCCTGAAATGGGAAGTACATGTTGTTCTGTGAATGGGAGTTCTTGGGTTAAGTAGCATGGAATGGGCTGGAACTTCTCAGTCTGTGTTTCTTAGTATCAGTGTCAGCTCATTTCCCTGACGCAATCACACAACTTCTGTATCTGACACTAGCAGAAAGCCAATGAGAAGAATTGAGCTTCCTGATTGGTTCATTGCCTCTGCGACACAGCTCTGAACTATCAGTGAGTTTAAGTTCAAAATGTACCACAGCCCATGGGAAAGGAAGAAAGAACTGCATTTCTATCATGACTTTCACCATCTCAGGACATCCTTAAGCACTTTACAGCTAATGAACTACTTCTGAAGTGTCGTCACTGGTGTAATGTAGGAAAATGGCAGGCAATTAGTGCACAGGAAGATCCCACAAACAGCAATGTGTTAATGGCCAGTTAATCTGTTTTAATGATGTTGATTGTGGGATAAATATTATTCAGGACACTGGTGATAAGCCCCTTCTCTTTGAATTAAACCCATGGGATCTTTTCCATCCACCTGAGAGGGCAGACGTGGCCTCAGTTTAATGTCTCACCTCCGATAGTTCAGCACTCCCTCAGCACTGCACCGGAGTCTGAGCCTGGATTTTACGCTCTAGTTTGTGTGAGTGGGTCTAGAAGCCCTGTCCTTTTGTCTGAGAGGTGACAGTGCACCCCAGTGAGACACAGCTGGCAATGAAATAACAGATGTTGTCAATACAGGATTGACATCTGCAAATGTCACATTGCAGACATCATCCTGCACACATCCCATTGCAGACATCATCCTGCACACATCCCGTTGCAGACATCATCCTGCACACATCCCATTGCAGACATCATCCTGCAGACATCCCGTTGCAGACATCATCCTTCAGACATCCCATTGCAGACATCATCCTGCACACATCCCATTGCAGACATCATCCTGCAGACATCCCATTGCAGACATCATTCTGCACACATCCCGTTGCAGACATCATCCTGCAAACATCCCATTGCAGACATCATCCTGCACACATCCCATTGCAGACATCATCCTGCACACATCCCGTTGCAGACATCATCCTGCACACATCCCGTTGCAGACATCATCCTGCACACATCCCGTTGCAGACATCATCCTGCACACATCCCGTTGCAGACATCATCCTGCACACATCCCATTGCAGACATCATCCTGCACACATCCCGTTGCAGACATCATCCTGCAGACATCCCATTGCAGACATCATCCTGCACACATCCCGTTGTAGACATCATCCTGCACACATCCCATTGCAGACATCATCCTGTACACATCCCGTTGCAGACATCATCCTGCACACATCCCGTTGCAGACATCATCCTGCACACAGCCCATTGCAGACATCATCCTGCACACATCCCGTTGCAGACATCATCCTGCACACATCCCATTGCGGACATCATCCTGCACACATCCCGTTGCAGACATCATCCTGCACACATCCCGTTGCGGACATCATCCTGCACACATCCCGTTGCAGACATCATCCTGCACACATCCCGTTGCAGACATCATCCTGCAGACATCCCAGTGCAGACATCATCCTGCAGATATCCCAGTGCAGACATCATCCTGCAGACATCCCAGTGCAGACATCATCCTGCAGACATCATCCTGCAGACATCCCAATGGAGACATCATCCTGCAGACATCCCAGTGCAGACATAATCCTGCAGACATCCCAGTGCAAACATCATCCTGCAGACATCCCAGTGCAGACATCATCCTGCACACATCCCATTGCAGACATCATACTGCAGACATCCCATTGCAGACATCCCATTGCAGACATCATCCTGCACACATCCCATTGCAGACATCATACTGCAGACATCCCATTGCAGACATCCCATTGCAGACATCATCCTGCACACATCCCATTGCAAACATCCCGTTGCAGACATCATCCTGCACACATCCCATTGCAGACATCCCATTGCAGACATCCGCTTGCAGACATCATCCTGCACACATCCCATTGCAAACATCCCGTTGCAGACATCATCCTGCACACATCCCATTGCAAACATCCCATTGCAGACATCATCCTGCACACATCCCATTGCAAAAATCCCGTTGCAGACATCATCCTGCACACATCCCGTTGCAGACACCCCATTGCAGACATCTTCCTGCAGACATCCCAGTGCAGACATCATCCTGCACACATCCCATTGCAGACATCATCCTGCACACATCCCATTGCAGACATCATCCTGCACACATCCCATTGCAGACATCATCCTGCACACATCCCGTTGCAGACATCATCCTGCAGACATCCCGTTGCAGACATCATCCTGCACACATCCCCTTGCAGACATCATCCTGCACACATCCCGTTGCAGACATCATCCTGCAGACATCCCGTTGCAGACATCATCCTGCACACATCCCGTTGCAGACATCATCCTGCAGACATCCCGTTGCAGACATCATCCTGCAGACATCCCGTTGCAGACATCATCCTGCACACATCCCGTTGCAGACATCATCCTGCACACATCCCGTTGCAGACATCATCCTGCACACATCCCGTTGCAGACATCATCCTGCACACATCCCGTTGCAGACATCATCCTGCACACATCCCGTTGCAGACATCATCCTGCACACATCCCGTTGCAGACATCATCCTGCACACATCCCGTTGCAGACATCATCCTGCACACATCCCGTTGCAGACATCATCCTGCACACATCCCGTTGCAGACATCATCCGGCAGACATCCCAGTGCAGACATCATCCTGCAGATATCCCAGTGCAGACATCATCCTGCAGACATCCCAGTGCAGACATCATCCTGCAGACATCATCCTGCAGACATCCCAGTGGAGACATCATCCTGCAGACATCCCAGTGCAGACATAATCCTGCAGACATCCCAGTGCAAACATCATCCTGCAGACATCCCAGTGCAGACATCATCCTGCACACATCCCATTGCAGACATCATACTGCAGACATCCCATTGCAGACATCCCATTGCAGACATCATCCTGCACACATCCCATTGCAGACATCATACTGCAGACATCCCATTGCAGACATCCCATTGCAGACATCTCATTGCAGACATCCCATTGCAGACATCATCCTGCACACATCCCATTGCAAACATCCCGTTGCAGACATCATCCTGCACACATCCCATTGCAGACATCCCATTGCAGACATCATCCTGCACACATCCCATTGCAAACATCCCGTTGCAGACATCATCCTGCACACATCCCATTGCAAACATCCCATTGCAGACATCATCCTGCACACATCCCATTGCAAACATCCCGTTGCAGACATCATCCTGCACACATCCCGTTGCAGACACCCCATTGCAGACATCTTCCTGCAGACATCCCAGTGCAGACATCATCCTGCACACATCCCATTGCAGACATCATCCTGCACACATCCCATTGCAGACATCATCCTGCACACATCCCATTGCAGACATCATCCTGCACACATCCCGTTGCAGACATCATCCTGCACACATCCCGTTGCAGACATCATCCTGCACACATCCCGTTGCAGACATCATCCTGCACACATCCCGTTGCAGACATCATCCTGCAGACATCCCGTTGCAGACATCATCCTGCACACATCCCGTTGCAGACATCATCCTGCAGACATCCCGTTGCAGACATCATCCTGCACACATCCCGTTGCAGACATCATCCTGCACACATCCCGTTGCAGACATCATCCTGCACACATCCCGTTGCAGACATCATCCTGCACACATCCCGTTGCAGACATCATCCTGCACACATCCCGTTGCAGACATCATCCTGCACACATCCCGTTGCAGACATCATCCTGCACACATCCCGTTGCAGACATCATCCTGCAGACATCCCAGTGCAGACATCATCCTGCAGATATCCCGTTGCAGACATCATCCTGCAGACATCCCGTTGCAGACATCATCCTGCACACATCCCGTTGCAGACACCCCATTGCAGACATCTTCCTGCAGACATCCCAGTGCAGACATCATCCTGCACACATCCCATTGCAGACATCATCCTGCACACATCCCATTGCAGACATCATCCTGCACACATCCCATTGCAGACATCATCCTGCACACATCCCGTTGCAGACATCATCCTGCAGACATCCCGTTGCAGACATCATCCTGCACACATCCCGTTGCAGACATCATCCTGCACACATCCCGTTGCAGACATCATCCTGCAGACATCCCGTTGCAGACATCATCCTGCACACATCCCGTTGCAGACATCATCCTGCAGACATCCCGTTGCAGACATCATCCTGCACACATCCCGTTGCAGACATCATCCTGCACACATCCCGTTGCAGACATCATCCTGCACACATCCCGTTGCAGACATCATCCTGCACACATCCCGTTGCAGACATCATCCTGCACACATCCCGTTGCAGACATCATCCTGCACACATCCCGTTGCAGACATCATCCTGCACACATCCCGTTGCAGACATCATCCTGCACACATCCCGTTGCAGACATCATCCTGCACACATCCCGTTGCAGACATCATCCTGCACACATCCCAGTGCAGACATCATCCTGCAGATATCATCCTGCAGACATCCCAGTGGAGACATCATCCTGCAGACATCCCAGTGCAGACATAATCCTGCAGACATCCCAGTGCAGACATCCCATTGCAGACATCATCCTGCACACATCCCATTGCAGACATCATCCTGCAGACATCCCATTGCAGACATCCCATTGCAGACATCTCATTGCAGACATCCCATTGCAGACATCATCCTGCACACATCCCATTGCAAACATCCCGTTGCAGACATCATCCTGCACACATCCCATTGCAGACATCCCGTTGCAGACATCATCCTGCACACATCCCATTGCAAACATCCCGTTGCAGACATCATCCTGCACACATCCCATTGCAAACATCCCATTGCAGACATCATCCTGCACACATCCCATTGCAAACATCCCGTTGCAGACATCATCCTGCACACATCCCGTTGCAGACACCCCATTGCAGACATCTTCCTGCAGACATCCCAGTGCAGACATCATCCTGCACACATCCCGTTGCAGACACCCCATTGCAGACATCTTCCTGCAGACATCCCAGTGCAGACATCATCCTGCACACATCCCATTGCAGACATCATCCTGCACACATCCCTTTGCAGACATCATCCTGCACACATCCCGTTGCAGACATCATTCTGCAGACATCCCGTTGCAGACATCATCCTGCACACATCCCGTTGCAGACATCATCCTGCACACATCCCGTTGCAGACATCATCCTGCACACATCCCGTTGCAGACATCATCCTGCACACATCCCGTTGCAGACATCATCCTGCACACATCCCGTTGCAGACATCATCCTGCACACATCCCGTTGCAGACATCATCCTGCACACATCCCGTTGCAGACATCATCCTGCACACATCCCGTTGCAGACATCATCCTGCAGACATCCCGTTGCAGACATCATCCTGCACACATCCCGTTGCAGACATCATCCTGCACACATCCCGTTGCAGACATCATCCTGCACACATCCCGTTGCAGACATCATCCTGCACACATCCCGTTGCAGACATCATCCTGCACACATCCCGTTGCAGACATCATCCTGCACACATCCCGTTGCAGACATCATCCTGCAGACATCCCGTTGCAGACATCATCCTGCAGACATCCCGTTGCAGACATCATCCTGCACACTTCCCGTTGCAGACATCATCCTGCAGACATCCCATTGCAGACATCATCCTGCAGACATCCCATAGCAGACATCATCCTGCACACATCCCGTTGCAGACATCATCCTGCACACATCCCGTTGCAGACATCATCCTGCACACATCCCGTTGCAGACATCATCCTGCAGACATCCCGTTGCAGACATCATTCTGCAGACATCCCGTTGCAGACATCATCCTGCAGACATCCCGTTGCAGACATCATCCTGCACACTTCCCGTTGCAGACATCATCCTGCAGACATCCCGTTGCAGACATCATCCTGCACACATCCCGTTGCAGACATCATCCTGCACACATCCCGTTGCAGACATCATCCTGCACACATCCCGTTGCAGACATCATCCTGCACACATCCCGTTGCAGACATCATCCTGCACACATCCCGTTGCAGACATCATCCTGCACACATCCCGTTGCAGACATCATCCTGCACACATCCCGTTGCAGACATCATCCTGCACACATCCCGTTGCAGACATCATCCTGCACACATCCCGTTGCAGACATCATCCTGCACACATCCCGTTGCAGACATCATCCTGCACACATCCCGTTGCAGACATCATCCTGCAGACATCCCGTTGCAGACATCATCCTGCAGACATCCCGTTGCAGACATCATCCTGCAGACATCCCGTTGCAGACATCATCCTGCACACATCCCGTTGCAGACATCATCCTGCACACATCCCGTTGCAGACATCATCCTGCACACATCCCATTGCAGACATCATCCTGCACAGATCCCATTGCAGACATCATCCTGCACACATCCCGTTGCAGACATCATCCTGCAGACATCCCATTGCAGACATCATCCTGCAGACATCCAATTGCAGACATCATCCTGCAGACATCCCATTGCAGACATCCCATTGCAGACATCATCCTGCACACATCCCATTGCAGACATCATCCTGCACACATCCCATTGCAGACATCATCCTGCACACATCCCATTGCAGACACCCCATTGCAGACATCCTCCTGCACACATCCCATTGCAGACATCATCCTGCACACATCCCATTGCAGACATCCCATTGAAAATATCATCCTGCACACATCTCATTGCAGACATCCTCCTGCACACATCCCATTGCAGACATCATCCTGCACACATCCCTTTGCAGACATCCCATTGAAAATATCATCCTGCACACATCTCATTGCAGACATCCCACTGCAGACATCCTCCTGCACACATCCCATTGCAGACATCATCCTGCACTCATCCCTTTGCAGACATCCCATTGAAAATATCATCCTGCACACATCTCATTGCAGACACCCCATTGCAGACATCCTCCTGCACACATCCCATTGCAGACATCCTCCTGCACACATCTCATTGCAGACATCCCATTGAAAATATCATCCTGCACACATCTCATTGCAGACACCCCATTGCAGACATCCTCCTGCACACATCCCATTGCAGACATCATCCTGCACACATCCCTTTGCAGACATCCCATTGAAAATATCATCCTGCACACATCCCATTGCAGACATCATCCTGCACACATCCCATTGCAGACATCCCATTGCAGATATCATCCTGCACACATCCCATTGCAGACATCATCCTGCCCACATCCCATTGCAGACACCCCATTGCAGACATCCTCCTGCACACATCCCATTGCAGACATCATCCTGCACACATCCCTTTGCAGACATCCCATTGAAAATATCATCCTGCACACATCTCATTGCAGACATCCTCCTGCACACATCCCATTGCAGACATCATCCTGCACACATCCCATTGCAGACACCCCATTGCAGACATCCTCCTGCACACATCCCATTGCAGACATCATCCTGCACACATCCCTTTGCAGACATCCCATTGAAAATATCATCCTGCACACATCTCATTGCAGACACCCCATTGCAGACATCCTCCTGCACACATCCCATTGCAGACATCATCCTGCACACATCCCTTTGCAGACATCCCATTGAAAATATCATCCTGCACACATCTCATTGCAGACACCCCATTGCAGACATCCTCCTGCACACATCCCATTGCAGACATCATCCTGCAGACATCCCTTTGCAGACATCCCATTGAAAATATCATCCTGCACACAACTCATTGCAGACACCCCATTGCAGACATCCTCCTGCACACATCCCATTGCAGACATCCTCCTGCACACATCTCATTTCAGACATCCCATTGAAAATATCATCCTGCACACATCTCATTGCAGACACCCCATTGCAGACATCCTCCTGCACACATCCCATTGCAGACATCATCCTGCACACATCCCTTTGCAGACATCCCATTGAAAATATCATCCTGCACACATCTTATTGCAGACATCATCCTGCACACATCCCATTGCAGACATCATCCTGCACACAGCCCATTGCAGACATCATCCTGCACACAGCCCATTGCAGACATCATCCTGCACACATCCCATTGCAGACATCATCCTGCAGACATCCCATTGCAGACATCATCCTGCACACATCCCACTGCAGACATCATCCTGCAGACATCCCTTTGCAGACATCATCCTGCACACATCTCATTGCAGACATCCCATTGAAGACATCATCCTGCACACATCCCGTTGCAGACATCATCCTGCACACATCCCGTTGCAGACATTGAGTTCAAAAGCAGAGAGGTTATGTTGCAGCTGTATCAGGTACTGGTGAGGCCGCACCTGGAGTACTGTGTGCAGTTTTGGTCTCCTTACTTGAGAAAGGATGTACTGGCACTGGAAAGGGTGCAGAGGAGGTTCACTAGGTTGTTTCCGGAGTTGAGGGGGTTGGCTTATGAGGAAAGACTGAGTAGATTGGGATTATATTCATTGGAATTCAGAAGAATGAGGGGGGATCTTATGGAAACATATAAAATCATGAAGGGAATAGATAAGATACAAGTGGAGAGTATGTTTCCACGGGCAGGTGAAGCTAGGACAAGAGGCATAGCCTCAAGATTAGAGAGAGCAGATTTTGGACTGAATTAAGAAGGAACTTCTTCACCCAGAGGGTTGTTAATCTATGGAATTCCTTGCCCAGTGAAGTAGTTGATGCTTCTTCAGTAAACCTTTTTAAATCTAAGGTAGATATCTTTTTGAATAATAAAGGAATTAAGGGATACGGTGAGAACGCGGGTAGGTGGATCTGAGTCCACGAAAAGATCAGCCATGATTTTATTGAATGGCGGAGCAGGCTCGAGGGGCCGGACGGCCTACTACTGCTCCTAGTTCTTATGATCTTATGATTATGACATCATCCTGCACACATCCCTTTGCACACATCCCATTGCAGACATCATCCTGCACACATCCCATTGCAGACATCATCCTGCACACATCCCATTGCAGACATCATCCTGCACACATCCCATTGCAGACATCATCCTGCACACACCCTGTCGCTGAAATCGCATTGCAGACATCATCCTGCACACATCCCATTGCAGACATTCCATTGCAGACATCATCCTGCACACATCCCATTGCAGACATCATCCTGCACACATCCCATTGCAAACATCCCGTTGCAGACATCATCCTGCACACATCCCTTTGCAAACATCCCATTGCAGACATCATACTGCAGACATCCCATTGCAGACATCCCATTGCAGACATCATCCTGCACACATCCCATTGCAGACATCATCCTGCACACATCCCTTTGCAAACATCCCATTGCAGACATCATCCTGCACACATCCCATTGCAGACATCATACTGCAGACATCCCATTGCAGACATCCCATTGCAGACATCATCCTGCACACATCCCATTGCAAACATCCCGTTGCAGACATCATCCTGCACACATCCCATTGCAGACATCCGCTTGCAGACATCATCCTGCACACATCCCATTGCAAACATCCTGTTGCAGACATCATCCTGCACACATCCCATTGCAAACATCCCATTGCAGACATCATCCTGCACACATCCCATTGCAAACATCCCGTTGCAGACATCATCCTGCACACATCCCGTTGCAGACACCCCATTGCAGACATCTTCCTGCAGACATCCCAGTGCAGACATCATCCTGCACACATCCCATTGCAGACATCATCCTGCACACATCCCGTTGCAGACATCATCCTGTACACATCCCGTTGCAGACATCATCCTGCACACATCCCGCTGCAGACATCATCCTGCACACATCCCGTTGCAGACATCATCCTGCACACATCCCGTTGCAGACATCATCCTGCACACATCCCGTTGCAGACATCATCCTGCACACATCCCGTTGCAGACATCATCCTGCACACATCCCGTTGCAGACATCATCCTGCACACATCCCGTTGCAGACATCATCCTGCACACATCCCGTTGCAGACATCATCCTGCACACATCCCGTTGCAGACATCATCCTGCAGACATCCCGTTGCAGACATCATCCTGCACACTTCCCGTTGCAGACATCATCCTGCAGACATCCCATAGCAGACATCATCCTGCACACATCCCGTTGCAGACATCATCCTGCACACATCCCGTTGCAGACATCATCCTGCACACATCCCGTTGCAGACATCATCCTGCAGACATCCCGTTGCAGACATCATTCTGCAGACATCCCGTTGCAGACATCATCCTGCACACTTCCCGTTGCAGACATCATCCTGCAGACATCCCGTTGCAGACATCATCCTGCACACATCCCGTTGCAGACATCATCCTGCACACATCCCGTTGCAGACATCATCCTGCACACATCCCGTTGCAGACATCATCCTGCACACATCCCGTTGCAGACATCATCCTGCACACATCCCGTTGCAGACATCATCCTGCACACATCCCGTTGCAGACATCATCCTGCACACATCCCGTTGCAGACATCATCCTGCACACATCCCGTTGCAGACATCATCCTGCACACATCCCGTTGCAGACATCATCCTGCAGACATCCCGTTGCAGACATCATCCTGCAGACATCCCGTTGCAGACATCATCCTGCAGACATCCCGTTGCAGACATCATCCTGCACACATCCCGTTGCAGACATCATCCTGCACACATCCCGTTGCAGACATCATCCTGCACACATCCCATTGCAGACATCATCCTGCACACATCCCATTGCAGACATTCCATTGCAGACATCATCCTGCACACATCCCATTGCAGACATCATCCTGCACACATCCCATTGCAAACATCCCGTTGCAGACATCATCCTGCACACATCCCTTTGCAAACATCCCATTGCAGACATCATACTGCAGACATCCCATTGCAGACATCCCATTGCAGACATCATCCTGCACACATCCCATTGCAGACATCATCCTGCACACATCCCTTTGCAAACATCCCATTGCAGACATCATCCTGCACACATCCCATTGCAGACATCATACTGCAGACATCCCATTGCAGACATCCCATTGCAGACATCATCCTGCACACATCCCATTGCAAACATCCCGTTGCAGACATCATCCTGCACACATCCCATTGCAGACATCCCATTGCAGACATCCGCTTGCAGACATCATCCTGCACACATCCCATTGCAAACATCCTGTTGCAGACATCATCCTGCACACATCCCATTGCAAACATCCCATTGCAGACATCATCCTGCACACATCCCATTGCAAACATCCCGTTGCAGACATCATCCTGCACACATCCCGTTGCAGACACCCCATTGCAGACATCTTCCTGCAGACATCCCAGTGCAGACATCATCCTGCACACATCCCATTGCAGACATCATCCTGCACACATCCCGTTGCAGACATCATCCTGTACACATCCCGTTGCAGACATCATCCTGCACACATCCCGCTGCAGACATCATCCTGCACACATCCCGTTGCAGACATCATCCTGCACACATCCCGTTGCAGACATCATCCTGCACACATCCCGTTGCAGACATCATCCTGCACACATCCCGTTGCAGACATCATCCTGCACACATCCCGTTGCAGACATCATCCTGCACACATCCCGTTGCAGACATCATCCTGCAGACATCCCGTTGCAGACATCATCCTGCACACATCCCGTTGCAGACATCATCCTGCAGACATCCCGTTGCAGACATCATCCTGCAGACATCCCGTTGCAGACATCATCCTGCACACTTCCCGTTGCAGACATCATCCTGCAGACATCCCATTGCAGACATCATCCTGCAGACATCCCATAGCAGACATCATCCTGCACACATCCCGTTGCAGACATCATCCTGCACACATCCCGTTGCAGACATCATCCTGCACACATCCCGTTGCAGACATCATCCTGCAGACATCCCGTTGCAGACATCATTCTGCAGACATCCCGTTGCAGACATCATCCTGCACACTTCCCGTTGCAGACATCATCCTGCAGACATCCCGTTGCAGACATCATCCTGCACACATCCCGTTGCAGACATCATCCTGCACACATCCCGTTGCAGACATCATCCTGCACACATCCCGTTGCAGACATCATCCTGCACACATCCCGTTGCAGACATCATCCTGCACACATCCCGTTGCAGACATCATCCTGCACACATCCCGTTGCAGACATCATCCTGCACACATCCCGTTGCAGACATCATCCTGCACACATCCCGTTGCAGACATCATCCTGCACACATCCCGTTGCAGACATCATCCTGCACACATCCCGTTGCAGACATCATCCTGCAGACATCCCGTTGCAGACATCATCCTGCAGACATCCCGTTGCAGACATCATCCTGCAGACATCCCGTTGCAGACATCATCCTGCACACATCCCGTTGCAGACATCATCCTGCACACATCCCGTTGCAGACATCATCCTGCACACATCCCATTGCAGACATCATCCTGCACAGATCCCATTGCAGACATCATCCTGCACACATCCCGTTGCAGACATCATCCTGCAGACATCCCATTGCAGACATCATCCTGCAGACATCCAATTGCAGACATCATCCTGCAGACATCCCATTGCAGACATCCCATTGCAGACATCATCCTGCACACATCCCATTGCAGACATCATCCTGCACACATCCCATTGCAGACATCATCCTGCACACATCCCATTGCAGACACCCCATTGCAGACATCCTCCTGCACACATCCCATTGCAGACATCATCCTGCACACATCCCATTGCAGACATCCCATTGAAAATATCATCCTGCACACATCTCATTGCAGACATCCTCCTGCACACATCCCATTGCAGACATCATCCTGCACACATCCCTTTGCAGACATCCCATTGAAAATATCATCCTGCACACATCTCATTGCAGACATCCCACTGCAGACATCCTCCTGCACACATCCCATTGCAGACATCATCCTGCACACATCCCTTTGCAGACATCCCATTGAAAATATCATCCTGCACACATCTCATTGCAGACACCCCATTGCAGACATCCTCCTGCACACATCCCATTGCAGACATCCTCCTGCACACATCTCATTGCAGACATCCCATTGAAAATATCATCCTGCACACATCTCATTGCAGACACCCCATTGCAGACATCCTCCTGCACACATCCCATTGCAGACATCATCCTGCACACATCCCTTTGCAGACATCCCATTGAAAATATCATCCTGCACACATCCCATTGCAGACATCATCCTGCACACATCCCATTGCAGACATCCCATTGCAGATATTATCCTGCACACATCCCATTGCAGACATCATCCTGCCCACATCCCATTGCAGACACCCCATTGCAGACATCCTCCTGCACACATCCCATTGCAGACATCATCCTGCACACATCCCTTTGCAGACATCCCATTGAAAATATCATCCTGCACACATCTCATTGCAGACATCCTCCTGCACACATCCCATTGCAGACATCATCCTGCACACATCCCATTGCAGACACCCCATTGCAGACATCCTCCTGCACACATCCCATTGCAGACATCATCCTGCACACATCCCTTTGCAGACATCCCATTGAAAATATCATCCTGCACACATCTCATTGCAGACACCCCATTGCAGACATCCTCCTGCACACATCCCATTGCAGACATCATCCTGCACACATCCCTTTGCAGACATCCCATTGAAAATATCATCCTGCACACATCTCATTGCAGACACCCCATTGCAGACATCCTCCTGCACACATCCCGTTGCAGACATCATCCTGCACACATCCCGTTGCAGACATCATCCTGCACACATCCCGTTGCAGACATCATCCTGCACACATCCCGTTGCAGACATCATCCTGCAGACATCCCGTTGCAGACATCATCCTGCACACATCCCGTTGCAGACATCATCCTGCACACATCCCGTTGCAGACATCATCCTGCACACATCCCGTTGCAGACATCATCCTGCACACATCCCGTTGCAGACATCATCCTGCACACATCCCGTTGCAGACATCATCCTGCACACATCCCGTTGCAGACATCATCCTGCACACATCCCGTTGCAGACATCATCCTGCAGACATCCCGTTGCAGACATCATCCTGCACACATCCCGTTGCAGACATCATCCTGCAGACATCCCGTTGCAGACATCATCCTGCAGACATCCCGTTGCAGACATCATCCTGCACACAACCCGTTGCAGACATCATCCTGCACACTTCCCGTTGCAGACATCATCCTGCACACATCCCATTGCAGACATCATCCTGCAGACATCCCATTGCAGACATCATCCTGCAGACATCCCGTTGCAGACATCATCCTGCACACATCCCGTTGCAGACATCATCCTGCACACATCCCGTTGCAGACATCATCCTGCAGACATCCCATTGCAGACATCATCCTGCAGACATCCCGTTGCAGACATCATCCTGCAGACATCCCGTTGCAGACATCATCCTGCAGACATCCCGTTGCAGACATCATCCTGCAGACATCCCGTTGCAGACATCATCCTGCAGACATCCCGTTGCAGACATCATCCTGCACACTTCCCGTTGCAGACATCATCCTGCAGACATCCCATTGCAGACATCATCCTGCAGACATCCCATTGCAGACATCATCCTGCACACATCCCGTTGCAGACATCATCCTGCACACATCCCGTTGCAGACATCATCCTGCACACATCCCGTTGCAGACATCATCCTGCACACATCCCGTTGCAGACATCATCCTGCACACATCCCGTTGCAGACATCATCCTGCACACATCCCGTTGCAGACATCATCCTGCACACATCCCGTTGCAGACATCATCCTGCACACATCCCGTTGCAGACATCATCCTGCACACATCCCGTTGCAGACATCATCATGCACACATCCCGTTGCAGGCATCATCCTGCACACATCCCGTTGCAGACATCATCCTGCACACATCCCATTGCAGACATCATCCTGCACACATCCCGTTGCAGACATCATCCTGCACACATCCCGTTGCAGACATCATCCTGCAGACATCCCATTGCAGACATCATCCTGCAGACATCCCATTGCAGACATCATCCTGCAGACATCCCATTGCAGACATCCCATTGCAGACATCATCCTGCACACATCCCGTTGCAGACATCATCCTGCACACATCCCGTTGCAGACATCATCCTGCACACATCCCGTTGCAGACATCATCCTGCACACATCCCGTTGCAGACATCATCCTGCACACATCCCGTTGCAGACATCATCCTGCAGACATCCCGTTGCAGACATCATCCTGCACACATCCCATTGCAGACATCATCCTGCAGACATCCCGTTGCAGACATCATCCTGCACACATCCCGTTGCAGACATCATCCTGCAGACATCCCATTGCAGACATCCCGTTGCAGACATCATCCTGCAGACATCCCGTTGCAGACATCATCCTGCACACTTCCCGTTGCAGACATCATCCTGCAGACATCCCATTGCAGACATCATCCTGCAGACATCCCATTGCAGACATCATCCTGCACACATCCCGTTGCAGACATCATCCTGCAGACATCCCGTTGCAGACATCATCCTGCAGACATCCCGTTGCAGACATCATCCTGCACACTTCCCGTTGCAGACATCATCCTGCAGACATCCCATTGCAGACATCATCCTGCAGACATCCCATTGCAGACATCATCCTGCAGACATCCCATTGCAGACATCATCCTGCAGACATCCCGTTGCAGACATCATCATGCACACATCCTGTTACAGACATCATCCTGCACACATCCCGTTGCAGACATCATCCTGCACACATCCCGTTGCAGACATCATCCTGCACACATCCCGTTGCAGACATCATCCTGCACACATCCCGTTGCAGACATCATCCTGCACACATCCCGTTGCAGACATCATCCTGCACACATCCCGTTGCAGACATCATCCTGCAGACATCCCATTGCAGACATCATCCTGCAGACATCCCGTTGCAGACATCATCCTGCAGACATCCCGTTGCAGACATCATCCTGTACACTTCCCGTTGCAGACATCATCCTGCAGACTTCCATTGCAGACATCATCCTGCAGACATCCCATTGCAGACATCATCCTGCACACATCCCGTTGCAGACATCATCCTGCACACATCCCGTTGCAGACATCATCCTGCACACATCCCGTTGCAGACATCATCCTGCACACATCCCGTTGCAGACATCATCCTGCACACATCCCGTTGCAGACATCATCCTGCACACATCACGTTGCAGACATCATCCTGCACACATCCCGTTGCAGACATCATCCTGCACACATCCCGTTGCAGACATCATCCTGCACACATCCCGTTGCAGACATCATCCTGCAGACATCCCGTTGCAGACATCATCCTGCACACAGCCCGTTGCAGACATCATCCTGCACACAGCCCGTTGCAGACATCATCCTGCACACATCCCGTTGCAGACATCATCCTGCACACATCCCGTTGCAGACATCATCCTGCACACATCCCGCTGCAGACATCATCCTGCACACATCCCGTTGCAGACATCATCCTGCAGACATCCCGTTGCAGACATCATCCTGCAGACATCCCATTGCAGACATCATCCTGCAGACATCCCATTGCAGACATCATCCTGCAGACATCCCGTTGCAGACATCATCCTGCAGACATCCCGTTGCAGACATCATCCTGCACACATCCCATTGCAGACATCCTCCTGCACACATCCCATTGCAGACATCATCCTGCACACATCCCATTGCAGACATCCCATTGAAAATATCATCCTGCACACATCCCATTGCAGACATCATCCTGCACACATCCCACTGCAGACATCATCCTGCAGACATCCCATTGCAGACATCCCGTTGCAGACATCATCCTGCACACATCCCATTGCAGACATCATCCTGCACACATCCCATTGCAGACATCATCCTGCACACATCCCATTGCAGACATCCTCCTGCACACATCCCATTGCAGACATCATCCTGCACACATCCCATTGCAGACATCCCATTGAAAATATCATCCTGCACACATCTCATTGCAGACATCCTCCTGCACACATCCCATTGCAGACATCATCCTGCACACATCCCTTTGCAGACATCCCATTGAAAATATCATCCTGCACACATCTCATTGCAGACACCCCATTGCAGACATCCTCCTGCACACATCCCATTGCAGACATCATCCTGCACACATCCCTTTGCAGACATCCCATTGAAAATATCATCCTGCACACATCTCATTGCAGACATCCCACTGCAGACATCCTCCTGCACACATCCCATTGCAGACATCATCCTGCACACATCCCTTTGCAGACATCCCATTGAAAATATCATCCTGCACACATCTCATTGCAGACACCCCGTTGCAGACATCCTCCTGCACACATCCCATTGCAGACATCCTCCTGCACACATCTCATTGCAGACATCCCATTGAAAATATCATCCTGCACACATCTCATTGCAGACACCCCATTGCAGACATCCTCCTGCACACATCCCATTGCAGACATCATCCTGCCACATCCCTTTGCAGACATCCCATTGAAAATATCATCCTGCACACATCTCATTGCAGACACCCCATTGCAGACATCCTCCTGCACACATCCCATTGCAGACATCATCCTGCACACATCCCATTGCAGACATCCCATTGCAGACATCATCCTGCACACATCCCATTGCAGACATCATTCTGCACACATCCCACTGCAGACATCATCCTGCAGACGTCCCTTTGCAGACATCCTCCTGCACACATCTCATTGCAGACATCCCATTGAAAATATCATCCTGCACACATCTCATTGCAGACACCCCATTGCAGACATCCTCCTGCACACATCCCATTGCAGACATCATCCTGCACACATCCCATTGCAGACATCCCATTGCAGACATCATCCTGCACACATCCCATTGCAGACATCATTCTGCACACATCCCACTGCAGACATCATCCTGCAGACGTCCCTTTGCAGACATCATCCTGCACACATCTCATTGCAGACATCCCATTGAAGACATCATCCTGCACACATCCCGTTGCAGACATCATCCTGCACACATCCCGTTGCAGACATTGAGTTTAAAAGCAGAGAGGTTATGTTGCAGCTGTATCAGGTACTGGTGAGGCCGCACCTGGAGTACTGTGTGCAGTTTTGGTCTCCTTACTTGAGAAAGGATGTACTGGCACTGGAAAGGGTGCAGAGGAGGTTCACTAGGTTGTTTCCGGAGTTGAGGGGGTTGGCTTATGAGGAAAGACTGAGTAGATTGGGATTATATTCATTGGAATTCAGAAGAATGAGGGGGGATCTTATGGAAACATATAAAATCATGAAGGGAATAGATAAGATACAAGTGGAGAGTATGTTTCCACTGGCAGGTGAAGCTAGGACAAGAGGCATAGCCTCAAGATTAGAGAGAGCAGATTTTGGACTGAATTAAGAAGGAACTTCTTCACCCAGAGGGTTGTTAATCTATGGAATTCCTTGCCCAGTGAAGTAGTTGATGCTTCTTCAGTAAACCTTTTTAAAGCTAAGGTAGATATCTTTTTGAATAATAAAGGAATTAAGGGATACGGTGAGAACGCGGGTAGGTGGATCTGAGTCCACGAAAAGATCAGCCATGATCTTATTGAATGGCGGAGCAGGCTCGAGGGGCCGGACGGCCTACTCCTGCTCCTAGTTCTTATGATCTTATGATTATGACATCATCCTGCACACATCCCTTTGCACACATCCCATTGCAGACATCATCCTGCACACATCCCATTGCAGACATCATCCTGCACACATCCCATTGCAGACATCATCCTGCACACATCCCATTGCAGACATCATCCTGCACACACCCTGTCGCTGAAATCGCATTGCAGACATCATCCTGCACACATCCCATTGCAGACATTCCATTGCAGAAATCATCCTGCACACATCCCATTGCAAACATCCCGTTGCAGACATCATCCTGCACACATCCCATTGCAAACATCCCGTTGCAGACATCATCCTGCAGACATCCCATTGCAGACATCCCATTGCAGACATCATCCTGCACACATCCCTTTGCAAACATCCCATTGCAGACATCATCCTGCACACATCCCATTGCAGACATCATACTGCAGACATCCCATTGCAGACATCCCATTGCAGACATCATCCTGCACACATCCCATTGCAAACATCCCGTTGCAGACATCATCCTGCACACATCCCATTGCAGACATCCCATTGCAGACAGCCGCTTGCAGACATCATCCTGCACACATCCCATTGCAAACATCCTGTTGCAGACATCATCCTGCACACATCCCAATGCAAACATCCCATTGCAGACATCATCCTGCACACATCCCATTGCAAACATCCCGTTGCAGACATCATCCTGCACACATCCCGTTGCAGACACCCCATTGCAGACATCTTCCTGCAGACATCCCAGTGCAGACATCATCCTGCCCACATCCCATTGCAGACATCATCCTGCACACATCCCATTGCAGACATCATCCTGTACACATCCCGTTGCAGACATCATCCTGCACACATCCCGTTGCAGACATCATCCTGCACACATCCCGTTGCAGACAACATCCTGCACACATCCCGTTGCAGACAACATCCTGCAGACATCCCGTTGCAGACATCATCCTGCACACATCCCGTTGCAGACATCATCCTGCAGACATCCCGTTGCAGACATCATCCTGCACACATCCCGTTGCAGACATCATGCTGCACACATCCCGTTGCAGACATCATCCTGCACACATCTCGTTGCAGACATCATCCTGCACACATCCCGTTGCAGACATCATCCTGCACACATCCCGTTGCAGACATCATCCTGCAGACATCCCGTTGCAGACATCATCCTGCACACATCCCATTGCAGACATCATCCTGCACACATCCCGTTGCAGACATCATCCTGCACACATCCCGTTGCAGACATCATCCTGCACACATCCCGTTGCAGACATCATCCTGCAGACATCCCGTTGCAGACATCATCCTGCAGACATCCCGTTGCAGACATCATCCTGCACACTTCCCGTTGCAGACATCATCCTGCAGACATCCCATTGCAGACATCATCCTGCAGACATCCCGTTGCAGACATCATCCTGCACACATCCAGTTGCAGACATCATCCTGCACACATCCCGTTGCAGACATCATCCTGCACACGTCCCGTTGCAGACATCATCCTGCAGACATCCCATTGCAGACATCATCCTGCAGACATCCCGTTGCAGACATCATCCTGCAGACATCCCGTTGCAGACATCATCCTGCCCACTTCCCGTTGCAGACATCATCCTGCAGACATCCCATTGCAGACATTATCCTGCAGACATCCCATTGCAGACATCATCCTGCACACATCCCGTTGCAGACATCATCCTGCACACATCCCGTTGCAGACATCATCCTGCACACATCCCGTTGCAGACATCATCCTGCACACATCCCGTTGCCGACATCATCCTGCACACATCCCGTTGCAGACATCATCCTGCACACATCCCGTTGCAGACATCATCCTGCACACATCCCGTTGCAGACATCATCCTGCACACATCCCGTTGCAGACATCATCCTGCACACATCCCGTTGCAGACATCATCCTGCAGACATCCCGTTGCAGACATCATCCTGCACACATCCCGTTGCAGACATCATCCTGCACACATCCCGTTGCAGACATCATCCTGCACACATCCCGTTGCAGACATCATCCTGCAGACATCCCGTTGCAGACAACATCCTGCAGACATCCCATTGCAGACATCATCCTGCAGACATCCCATTGCAGACATCATCCTGCAGACATCCCATTGCAGACATCCCATTGCAGACATCATCCTGCACACATCCCGTTGCAGACATCATCCTGCAGACATCCCGTTGCAGACATCATCCTGCACACATCCCGTTGCAGACATCATCCTGCACACATCCCGTTGCAGACATCATCCTGCACACATCCCGTTGCAGACATCATCCTGCACACATCCCGTTGCAGACATCATCCTGCACACATCCCGTTGCAGACATCATCCTGCTCACATCCCGTTGCAGACATCATCCTGCAGACATCCCGTTGCAGACATCATCCTGCAGACATCCCGTTGCAGACATCATCCTGCACACATCCCATTGCAGACATCATCCTGCAGACATCCCATTGCAGACATCATCCTGCAGACATCCCATTGCAGACATCATCCTGCACACATCCCGTTGCAGACATCATCCTGCACACATCCCGTTGCAGACATCATCCTGCACACATCCCGTTGCAGACATCATCCTGCAGACATCCCATTGCAGACATCATCCTGCAGACATCCCGTTGCAGACATCATCCTGCAGACATCCCATTGCAGACATCATCCTGCAGACATCCCGTTGCAGACATCATCCTGCAGACATCCCGTTGCAGACATCATCCTGCACACTTCCCGTTGCAGACATCATCCTGCAGACTTCCATTGCAGACATCATCCTGCAGACATCCCATTGCAGACATCATCCTGCACACATCCCGTTGCAGACATCATCCTGCACACATCCCGTTGCAGACATCATCCTGCACACATCCCGTTGCAGACATCATCCTGCACACATCCCGTTGCAGACATCATCCTGCAGACATCCCGTTGCAGACAACATCCTGCACACATCCCGTTGCAGACATCATCCTGCACACATCCCGTTGCAGACATCATCCTGCACACATCCCGTTGCAGACATCATCCTGCACACATCCCATTGCAGACATCATCCTGCACACATCCCGTTGCAGACATCATCCTGCACACATCCCGTTGCAGACATCATCCTGCAGACATCCCGTTGCAGACATCATCCTGCACACATCCCGTTGCAGACATCATCCTGCACACATCCCGTTGCAGACATCATCCTGCACACATCCCGTTGCAGACATCATCCTGCACACATCCCGTTGCAGACATCATCCTGCAGACATCCCATTGCAGACATCATCCTGCAGACATCCCATTGCAGACATCATCCTGCACACATCCCATTGCAGACACCCCATTGCAGACATCATCCTGCAGACATCCCGTTGCAGACATCATCCTGCACACTTCCCGTTGCAGACATCATCCTGCAGACATCCCATTGCAGACATCATCCTGCAGACATCCCATTGCAGACATCATCCTGCACACATCCAGTTGCAGACATCATCCTGCACACATCCCGTTGCAGACATCATCCTGCACACGTCCCGTTGCAGACATCATCCTGCAGACATTCCATTGCAGACATCATCCTGCACACATCCCGTTGCAGACATCATCCTGCAGACATCCCGTTGCAGACATCATCCTGCACACTTCCCGTTGCAGACATCATCCTGCAGACATCCCATTGCAGACATCATCCTGCACACATCCCGTTGCAGACATCATCCTGCACACATCCCGTTGCAGACATCATCCTGCACACATCCCGTTGCAGACATCATCCTGCACACATCCCGTTGCAGACATCATCCTGCACACATCCCGTTGCAGACATCATCCTGCACACATCCCGTTGCAGACATCATCCTGCACACATCCCGTTGCAGACATCATCCTGCACACATCCCGTTGCAGACATCATCCTGCACACATCCCGTTGCAGACATCATCCTGCACACATCCCGTTGCAGACATCATCCTGCACACATCCCGTTGCAGACATCATCCTGCACACATCCCGTTGCAGACATCATCCTGCACACATCCCGTTGCAGACATCATCCTGCACACATCCCGTTGCAGACATCATCCTGCACACATCCCGTTGCAGACATCATCCTGCACACATCCCGTTGCAAACATCATCCTGCACACATCCCGTTGCAGACATCATCCTGCACACATCCCGTTGCAGACATCATCCTGCACACATCCCGTTGCAGACATCATCCTGCACACATCCCGTTGCAGACATCATCCTGCACACATCCCGTTGCAGACATCATCCTGCACACATCCCGTTGCAGACATCATCCTGCAGACATCCCGTTGCAGACATCATCCTGCACACATCCCGTTGCAGACATCATCCTGCACACATCCCGTTGCAGACATCATCCTGCACACATCCCGTTGCAGACATCATCCTGCACACATCCCGTTGCAGACATCATCCTGCAGACATCCCGTTGCAGACATCATCCTGCACACATCCCGTTGCAGACATCATCCTGCACACATCCCGTTGCAGACATCATCCTGCACACATCCCGTTGCAGACATCATCCTGCACACATCCCGTTGCAGACATCATCCTGCAGACATCATCCTGCAGACATCCCGTTGCAGACATCATCCTGCAGACATCCCGTTGCAGACATCATCCTGCAGACATCCCGTTGCAGACATCATCCTGCACACATCCCGTTGCAGACATCATCCTGCACACATCCCGTTGCAGACATCATCCTGCACACATCCCGTTGCAGACATCATCCTGCACACATCCCGTTGCAGACATCATCCTGCACACATTCCGTTGCAGACATCATCCTGCACACATCCCGTTGCAGACATCATCCTGCACACATCCCGTTGCAGACATCATCCTGCAGACATCCCGTTGCAGACATCATCCTGCACACTTCCCGTTGCAGACATCATCCTGCAGACATCCCGTTGCAGACATCATCCTGCACACATCCCGTTGCAGACATCATCCTGCACACATCCCGTTGCAGACATCATCCTGCACACATCCCGTTGCAGACATCATCCTGCAGACATCCCGTTGCAGACATCATCCTGCAGACATCCCGTTGCAGACATCATCCTGCACACATCCCGTTGCAGACATCATCCTGCAGACATCCCGTTGCAGACATCATCCTGCACACATCCCGTTGCAGACATCATCCTGCAGACATCATCCTGCAGACATCCCGTTGCAGACATCATCCTGCAGACATCCCGTTGCAGACATCATCCTGCAGACATCCCGTTGCAGACATCATCCTGCACACATCCCGTTGCAGACATCATCCTGCACACATCCCGTTGCAGACATCATCCTGCACACATCCCGTTGCAGACATCATCCTGCACACATCCCGTTGCAGACATCATCCTGCACACATCCCGTTGCAGACATCATCCTGCAGACATCCCATTGCAGACATCATCCTGCAGACATCCCATTGCAGACATCATCCTGCAGACATCCCATTGCAGACATCCCATTGCAGACATCATCCTGCACACATCCCATTGCAGACATCATCCTGCACACATCCCATTGCAGACATCATCCTGCACACATCCCATTGCAGACATCATCCTGCACACATCCCATTGCAGACATCATCCTGCACACATCCCATTGCAGACACCCCATTGCAGACATCCTCCTGCACACATCCCATTGCAGACATCATCCTGCACACATCCCATTGCAGACATCCCATTGAAAATATCATCCTGCACACATCTCATTGCAGACATCCTCCTGCACACATCCCATTGCAGACATCATCCTGCACACATCCCTTTGCAGACATCCCATTGAAAATATCATCCTGCACACATCTCATTGCAGACACCCCATTGTAGACATCCTCCTGCACACATCCCATTGCAGACATCATCCTGCACACATCCCTTTGCAGACATCCCATTGAAAATATCATCCTGCACACATCTCATTGCAGACATCCCACTGCAGACATCCTCCTGCACACATCCCATTGCAGACATCATCCTGCACACATCCCTTTGCAGACATCCCATTGAAAATATCATCCTGCACACATCTCATTGCAGACACCCCATTGCAGACATCCTCCTGCACACATCCCATTGCAGACATCATCCTGCACACATCCCTTTGCAGACATCCCATTGAAAATATCATCCTGCACACATCCCATTGCAGACATCATCCTGCACACATCCCATTGCAGACATCCCATTGCAGACATCATCCTGCACACATCCCATTGCAGACATCATCCTGCCCACATCCCATTGCAGACACCCCATTGCAGACATCCTCCTGCACACATCCCATTGCAGACATCATCCTGCACACATCCCTTTGCAGACATCCCATTGAAAAGATCATCCTGCACACATCTCATTGCAGACATCCCACTGCAGACATCCTCCTGCACACATCCCATTGCAGACATCCTCCTGCACACATCTCATTGCAGACATCCCATTGAAAATATCATCCTGCACACATCTCATTGCAGACACCCCATTGCAGACATCCTCCTGCACACATCCCATTGCAGACATCATCCTGCACACATCCCTTTGCAGACATCCCATTGAAAATATCATCCTGCACACATCCCATTGCAGACATCATCCTGCACACATCCCATTGCAGACATCCCATTGCAGACATCATCCTGCACACATCCCATTGCAGACATCATCCTGCCCACATCCCATTGCAGACACCCCAATGCAGACATCCTCCTGCACACATCCCATTGCAGACATCATCCTGCACACATCCCTTTGCAGACATCCCATTGAAAATGTCATCCTGCACACATCCCATTGCAGACATCCTCCTGCACACATCCCATTGCAGACATCATCCTGCACACATCCCATTGCAGACACCCCATTGCAGACATCCTCCTGCACACATCCCATTGCAGACATCATCCTGCACACATCCCTTTGCAGACATCCCATTGAAAATATCATCCTGCACACATCTCATTGCAGACACCCCATTGCAGACATCCTCCTGCACACATCCCATTGCAGACATCATCCTGCACACATCCCTTTGCAGACATCCCATTGAAAATATCATCCTGCATACATCTCATTGCAGACACCCCATTGCAGACATCCTCCTGCACACATCCCATTGCAGACATCCTCCTGCACACATCTCATTGCAGACATCCCATTGAAAATATCATCCTGCACACATCTCATTGCAGACACCCCATTGCAGACATCCTCCTGCACACATCCCATTGCAGACATCATCCTGCACACATCTTATTGCAGACATCCCATTGAAAATATCATCCTGCACACATCTTATTGCAGACATCATCCTGCACACATCCCATTGCAGACATCATCCTGCACACAGCCCATTGCAGACATCATCCTGCACACAGCCCATTGCAGACATCATCCTGCACACAGCCCATTGCAGACATCATCCTGCAGACATCCCATTGCAGACATCATCCTGCAGACATCCCATTGCAGACATCATCCTGCACACATCCCACTGCAGACATCATCCTGCAGACATCCCTTTGCAGACATCATCCTGCACACATCTCATTGCAGACATCCCATTGAAGACATCATCCTGCACACATCCCGTTGCAGACATCATCCTGCACACATCCCGTTGCAGACATTGAGTTTAAAAGCAGAGAGGTTATGTTGCAGCTGTATCAGGTACTGGTGAGGCCGCACCTGGAGTACTGTGTGCAGTTTTGGTCTCCTTACTTGAGAAAGGATGTACTGGCACTGGAAAGGGTGCAGAGGAGGTTCACTAGGTTGTTTCCGGAGTTGAGGGGGTTGGCTTATGAGGAAAGACTGAGTAGATTGGGATTATATTCATTGGAATTCAGAAGAATGAGGGGGGATCTTATGGAAACATATAAAATCATGAAGGGAATAGATAAGATACAAGTGGAGAGTATGTTTCCACTGGCAGGTGAAGCTAGGACAAGAGGCATAGCCTCAAGATTAGAGAGAGCAGATTTTGGACTGAATTAAGAAGGAACTTCTTCACCCAGAGGGTTGTTAATCTATGGAATTCCTTGCCCAGTGAAGTAGTTGATGCTTCTTCAGTAAACCTTTTTAAAGCTAAGGTAGATATCTTTTTGAATAATAAAGGAATTAAGGGATACGGTGAGAACGCGGGTAGGTGGATCTGAGTCCACGAAAAGATCAGCCATGATCTTATTGAATGGCGGAGCAGGCTCGAGGGGCCGGACGGCCTACTCCTGCTCCTAGTTCTTATGATCTTATGATTATGACATCATCCTGCACACATCCCTTTGCACACATCCCATTGCAGACATCATCCTGCACACATCCCATTGCAGACATCATCCTGCACACATCCCATTGCAGACATCATCCTGCACACATCCCATTGCAGACATCATCCTGCACACATCCCATTGCAGACATCATCCTGCACAAACCCTGTCGCTGAAATCGCATTGCAGACATCATCCTGCACACATCCCATTGCAGACATTCCATTGCAGACATCATCCTGCACACATCCCATTGCAAACATCCCGTTGCAGACATCATCCTGCACACATCCCATTGCAAACATCCCGTTGCAGACATCATCCTGCACACATCCCTTTGCAAACATCCCATTGCAGACATCATACTGCAGACATCCCATTGCAGACATCCCATTGCAGACATCATCCTGCACACATCCCATTGCAGACATCATCCTGCACACATCCCTTTGCAAACATCCCATTGCAGACATCATCCTGCACACATCCCATTGCAGACATCATACTGCAGACATCCCATTGCAGACATCCCATTGCAGACATCATCCTGCACACATCCCATTGCAAACATCCCGTTGCAGACATCATCCTGCACACATCCCATTGCAGACATCCCATTGCAGACATCCGCTTGCAGACATCATCCTGCACACATCCCATTGCAAACATCCCGTTGCAGACATCATCCTGCACACATCCCATTGCAAACATCCCATTGCAGACATCATCCTGCACACATCCCATTGCAAACATCCCGTTGCAGACATCATCCTGCACACATCCCGTTGCAGACACCCCATTGCAGACATCTTAATGCAGACATCCCAGTGCAGACATCATCCTGCACACATCCCGTTGCAGACATCATCCTGCACACATCCCGTTGCAGACATCATCCTGCACACATCCCGTTGCAGACATCATCCTGCACACATCCCGTTGCAGACATCATCCTGCACACATCCCGTTGCAGACATCATCATGCACACATCCCGTTGCAGACATCATCCTGCACACATCCCGTTGCAGACATCATCCTGCAGACATCCCGTTGCAGACATCATCCTGCAGACATCCCGTTGCAGACATCATCCTGCAGACATCCCGTTGCAGACATCATCCTGCACACATCCCGTTGCAGACATCATCCTGCACACATCCCGTTGCAGACATCATCCTGCACACATCCCGTTGCAGACATCATCCTGCACACATCCCGTTGCAGACATCATCCTGCACACATCCCGTTGCAGACATCATCCTGCACACATCCCGTTGCAGACATCATCCTGCACACATCCCGTTGCAGACATCATCCTGCACACATCCCGTTGCAGACATCATCCTGCACACATCCCGTTGCAGACATCATCCTGCACACATCCCGTTGCAGACATCATCCTGCAGACATCCCGTAGCAGACATCATCCTGCAGACATCCCATTGCAGACATCATCCTGCACACTTCCCGTTGCAGACATCATCCTGCAGACATCCCATTGCAGACATCATCCTGCAGACATCCCGTTGCAGACATCATCCTGCACACATCCCGTTGCAGACATCATCCTGCACACATCCCGTTGCAGACATCATCCTGCACACATCCCGTTGCAGACATCATCCTGCACACATCCCGTTGCAGACATCATCCTGCAGACATCCCGTTGCAGACATCATCCTGCAGACATCCCGTTGCAGACATCATCCTGCACACTTCCCGTTGCAGACATCATCCTGCAGACATCCCGTTGCAGACATCATCCTGCAGACATCCCGTTGCAGACATCATCCTGCACACATCCCGTTGCAGACATCATCCTGCACACATCCCGTTGCAGACATCATCCTGCACACATCCCGTTGCAGACATCATCCTGCACACATCCCGTTGCAGACATCATCCTGCACACATCCCGTTGCAGACATCATCCTGCACACATCCCGTTGCAGACATCATCCTGCACACATCCCGTTGCAGACATCATCCTGCACACATCCCGTTGCAGACATCATCCTGCACACATCCCGTTGCAGACATCATCCTGCACACATCCCGTTGCAGACATCATCCTGCTCACATCCCGTTGCAGACATCATCCTGCACACATCCCGTTGCAGACATCATCCTGCACACATCCCGTTGCAGACATCATCCTGCAGACATCCCATTGCAAACATCCCGTTGCAGACATCATCCTGCACACATCCCATTGCAAACATCCCATTGCAGACATCATCCTGCACACATCCCATTGCAAACATCCCGTTGCAGACATCATCCTGCACACATCCCGTTGCAGACACCCCATTGCAGACATCTTAATGCAGACATCCCAGTGCAGACATCATCCTGCACACATCCCATTGCAGACATCATCCTGCACACATCCCGTTGCAGACATCATCCTGCACACATCCCGTTGCAGACATCATCCTGCACACATCCCGTTGCAGACATCATCCTGCACACATCCCGTTGCAGACATCATCCTGCACACATCCCGTTGCAGACATCATCCTGCACACATCCCGTTGCAGACATCATCCTGCAGACATCCCGTAGCAGACATCATCCTGCAGACATCCCGTTGCAGACATCATCCTGCACACTCCCCGTTGCAGACATCATCCTGCAGACATCCCGTTGCAGACATCATCCTGCAGACATCCCGTTGCAGACATCATCCTGCAGACATCCCGTTGCAGACATCATCCTGCACACATCCCGTTGCAGACATCATCCTGCACACATCCCGTTGCAGACATCATCCTGCACACATCCCGTTGCAGACATCATCCTGCACACATCCCGTTGCAGACATCATCCTGCAGACATCCCGTTGCAGACATCATCCTGCAGACATCCCGTTGCAGACATCATCCTGCACACTTCCCGTTGCAGACATCATCCTGCAGACATCCCGTTGCAGACATCATCCTGCAGACATCCCGTTGCAGACATCATCCTGCACACATCCCGTTGCAGACATCATCCTGCACACATCCCGTTGCAGACATCATCCTGCACACATCCCGTTGCAGACATCATCCTGCACACATCCCGTTGCAGACATCATCCTGCACACATCCCGTTGCAGACATCATCCTGCACACATCCCGTTGCAGACATCATCCTGCACACATCCCGTTGCAGACATCATCCTGCACACATCCCGTTGCAGACATCATCCTGCACACATCCCGTTGCAGACATCATCCTGCACACATCCCGTTGCAGACATCATCCTGCACACATCCCGTTGCAGACATCATCCTGCACACATCCCGTTGCAGACATCATCCTGCACACATCCCGTTGCAGACATCATCCTGCAGACATCCCGTTGCAGACATCATCCTGCACACATCCCGTTGCAGACATCATCCTGCACACATCCCGTTGCAGACATCATCCTGCAGACATCCCGTTGCAGACATCATCCTGCAGACATCCCGTAGCAGACATCATCCTGTAGACATCCCGTTGCAGACATCATCCTGCACACTTCCCGTTGCAGACATCATCCTGCAGACATCCCGTTGCAGACATCATCCTGCAGACATCCCGTTGCAGACATCATCCTGCACACATCCCGTTGCAGACATCATCCTGCACACATCCCGTTGCAGACATCATCCTGCACACATCCCGTTGCAGACATCATCCTGCACACATCCCGTTGCAGACATCATCCTGCACACATCCCGTTGCAGACATCATCCTGCAGACATCCCGTTGCAGACATCATCCTGCAGACATCCCGTTGCAGACATCATCCTGCACACTTCCCGTTGCAGACATCATCCTGCAGACATCCCGTTGCAGACATCATCCTGCAGACATCCCGTTGCACACATCATCCTGCACACATCCCGTTGCAGACATCATCCTGCACACATCCCGTTGCAGACATCATCCTGCACACATCCCGTTGCAGACATCATCCTGCACACATCCCGTTGCAGACATCATCCTGCACACATCCCGTTGCAGACATCATCCTGCACACATCCCGTTGCAGACATCATCCTGCACACATCCCGTTGCAGACATCATCCTGCACACATCCCGTTGCAGACATCATCCTGCACACATCCCGTTGCAGACATCATCCTGCACACATCCCGTTGCAGACATCATCCTGCACACATCCCGTTGCAGACATCATCCTGCACACATCCCGTTGCAGACATCATCCTGCACACATCCCGTTGCAGACATCATCCTGCAGACATCCCATTGCAAACATCCCGTTGCAGACATCATCCTGCACACATCCCATTGCAAACATCCCATTGCAGACATCATCCTGCACACATCCCATTGCAAACATCCCGTTGCAGACATCATCCTGCACACATCCCGTTGCAGACACCCCATTGCAGACATCTTAATGCAGACATCCCAGTGCAGACATCATCCTGCACACATCCCATTGCAGACATCATCCTGCACACATCCCGTTGCAGACATCATCCTGCACACATCCCGTTGCAGACATCATCCTGCACACATCCCGTTGCAGACATCATCCTGCACACATCCCGTTGCAGACATCATCCTGCACACATCCCGTTGCAGACATCATCCTGCAGACATCCCATTGCAAACATCCCGTTGCAGACATCATCCTGCACACATCCCATTGCAAACATCCCATTGCAGACATCATCCTGCACACATCCCATTGCAAACATCCCGTTGCAGACATCATCCTGCACACATCCCATTGCAGACATCTTAATGCAGACATCCCAGTGCAGACATCATCCTGCACACATCCCATTGCAGACATCATCCTGCACACATCCCGTTGCAGACATCATCCTGCACACATCCCGTTGCAGACATCATCCTGCACACATCCCGTTGCAGACATCATCCTGCACACATCCCGTTGCAGACATCATCCTGCACACATCCCATTGCAAACATCCCGTTGCAGACATCATCCTGCACACATCCCATTGCAGACATCAACCTGCACACATCCCGTTGCAGACATCATCCTGCACACATCCCGTTGCAGACATCATCCTGCAGACATCCCATTGCAGACATCATCCTGCAGACATCCCATTGCAGACATTATCCTGCAGACATCCCATTGCAGACATCATCCTGCACACATCCCATTGCAGACATCATCCTGCACACATCCCATTGCAGACATCCCATTGCAGACATCATCCTGCACACATCCCATTGCAAACATCATCCTGCACACATCCCATTGCAGACATCATCCTGCACACATCCCATTGCAGACACCCCATTGCAGACATCCTCCTGCACACATCCCATTGCAGACATCATCCTGCACACATCCCTTTGCAGACATCCCATTGAAAATATCATCCTGCACACATCTCATTGCTGACATCCTCCTGCACACATCCCATTGCAGACATCATCCTGCACACATCCCTTTGCAGACATCCCATTGAAAATATCATCCTGCACACATCTCATTGCAGACACCCCATTGCAGACATCCTCCTGCACACATCCCATTGCAGACATCATCCTGCACACATCCCTTTGCAGACATCCCATTGAAAATATCATCCTGCACACATCTCATTGCAGACATCCCACTGCAGACATCCTCCTGCACACATCCCATTGCAGACATCATCCTGCACACATCCCTTTGCAGACATCCCATTGAAAATATCATCCTGCACACATCTCATTGCAGACACCCCATTGCAGACATCCTCCTGCACACATCCCATTGCAGACATCCTCCTGCACACATCTCATTGCAGACATCCCATTGAAAATATCATCCTGCACACATCTCATTGCAGACACCCCATTGCAGACATCCTCCTGCACACATCCCATTGCAGACATCATCCTGCACACATCCCTTTGCAGACATCCCATTGAAAATATCATCCTGCACACATCTCATTGCAGACTTCATCCTGCACACATCCCTTTGCAGACATCCCATTGAAAATATCATCCTGCACACATCCCATTGCAGACATCATCCTGCACACATCCCATTGCAGACATCCCATTGCAGACATCATCCTGCACACATCCCATTGCAGACATCCCGTTGCAGACATCATCCTGCAGACATCCCATTGCAGACATCATCCTGCAGACATCCCGTTGCAGACATCATCCTGCAGACATCCCGTTGCAGACATCATCCTGCACACTTCCCGTTGCAGACATCATCCTGCAGACATCCCGTTGCAGACATCATCCTGCAGACATCCCGTTGCAGACATCATCCTGCAGACATCCCGTTGCAGACATCATCCTGCACACATCCCGTTGCAGACATCATCCTGCACACATCCCGTTGCAGACATCATCCTGCACACATCCCGTTGCAGACATCATCCGGCACACATCCCGTTGCAGACATCATCCTGCACACATCCCGTTGCAGACATCATCCTGCACACATCCCGTTGCAGACATCATCCTGCAGACATCCCGTTGCAGACATCATCCTGCACACATCCCGTTGCAGACATCATCCTGCACACATCCCGTTGCAGACATCATCCTGCACACATCCCGTTGCAGACATCATCCTGCACACATCCCGTTGCAGACATCATCCTGCAGACATCCCATTGCAGACATCATCCTGCTGACATCCCATTGCAGACATCCCATTGCAGACATCATCCTGCACACATCCCATTGCAGACATCATCCTGCACACATCCCATTGCAGACATCCCATTGCAGACATCATCCTGCACACATCCCATTGCAGACATCATCCTGCACACATCCCATTGCAGACATCATCCTGCACACATCCTATTGCAGACACCCCATTGCAGACATCCTCCTGCACACATCCCATTGCAGACATCATCCTGCACACATCCCTTTGCAGACATCCCATTGAAAATATCATCCTGCACACATCTCATTGCAGACATCCTCCTGCACACATCCCATTGCAGACATCATCCTGCACACATCCCTTTGCAGACATCCCATTGAAAATATCATCCTGCACACATCTCATTGCAGACACCCCATTGCAGACATCGTCCTGCACACATCCCATTGCAGACATCATCCTGCACACATCCCTTTGCAGACATCCCATTGAAAATATCATCCTGCACACATCTCATTGCAGACATCCCACTGCAGACATCCTCCTGCACACATCCCATTGCAGACATCATCCTGCACTCATCCCTTTGCAGACATCCCATTGAAAATATCATCCTGCACACATCTCATTGCAGACACCCCATTGCAGACATCCTCCTGCACACATCCCATTGCAGACATCCTCCTGCACCCATCTCATTGCAGACATCCCACTGAAAATATCATCCTGCACACATCTCATTGCAGACACCCCATTGCAGACATCCTCCTGCACACATCCCATTGCAGACATCATCCTGCACACATCCCTTTGCAGACATCCCATTGAAAATATCATCCTGCACACATCTCATTGCTGACATCATCCTGCACACATCCCATTGCAGACATCATCCTGCACACATCCCATTGCAGATATCATCCTGCACACATCCCATTGCAGACATCCCATTGCAGACATCATCCTGCACACATCCCATTGCAGACATCATCCTGCCCACATCCCATTGCAGACACCCCATTGCAGGCATCCTCCTGCACACATCCCATTGCAGACATCATCCTGCACACATCCCTTTGCAGACATCCCATTGAAAATATCATCCTGCACACATCCCATTGCAGACATCATCCTGCACACATCCCTTTGCAGACATCCCATTGAAAATATCATCCTGCACACATCTCATTGCAGACACCCCATTGCAGACATCCTCCTGCACACATCCCATTGCAGATATCATCCTGCACACATCCCTTTGCAGACATCCCATTGAAAATAACATCGTGCACACATCTCATTGCAGACATCCTCCTGCACACATCCCATTGCAGACATCCTCCTGCACACATCCCATTGCAGACATCCTCCTGCACACATCTCATTGCAGACATCCCATTGAAAATATCATCCTGCACACATCTCATTGCAGACACCCCATTGCAGACATCCTCCTGCACACATCCCATTGCAGACATCATCCTGCACACATCCCTTTGCAGACATCCCATTGAAAATATCATCCTGCACACATCTTATTGCAGACATCATCCTGCACACATCCCATTGCAGACATCATCCTGCAGACATCCCATTGCAGACATCATCCTGCACACAGCCCATTGCAGACATCATCCTGCACACATCCCATTGCAGACATCATCCTGCACACATCCCATTGCAGACATCATCCTGCACACATCCCATTGCAGACATCATCCTCCACACATCCCACTGCAGACATCATCCTGCAGACATCCCTTTGCAGACATCATCCTGCACACATCTCATTGCAGACATCCCATTGAAGACATCATCCTGCACACATCCCGTTGCAGACATCATCCTGCACACATCCCGTTGCAGACATTGAGTTTAAAAGCAGAGAGGTTATGTTGCAGCTGTATCAGGTACTGGTGAGGCCGCACCTGGAGTACTGTGTGCAGTTTTGGTCTCCTTACTTGAGAAAGGATGTACTGGCACTGGAAAGGGTGCAGAGGAGGTTCACTAGGTTGTTTCCGGAGTTGAGGGGGTTGGCTTATGAGGAGAGACTGAGTAGATTGGGATTATATTCATTGGAATTCAGAAGATTGAGGGGGGATCTTATGGAAACATATAAAATCATGAAGGGAATAGATAAGATACAAGTGGAGAGTATGTTTCCACTGGCAGGTGAAGCTAGGACAAGAGGCATAGCCTCAAGATTAGAGAGAGCAGATTTTGGACTGAATTAAGAAGGAACTTCTTCACCCAGAGGGTTGTTAATCTATGGAATTCCTTGCCCAGTGAAGTAGTTGATGCTTCTTCAGTAAACCTTTTTAAAGCTAAGGTAGATATCTTTTTGAATAATAAAGGAATTAAGGGATACGGTGAGAACGCGGGTAGGTGGATCTGAGTCCACGAAAAGATCAGCCATGATCTTATTGAATGGCGGAGCAGGCTCGAGGGGCCGGACGGCCTACTCCTGCTCCTAGTTCTTATGATCTTATGATTATGACATCATCCTGCACACATCCCATTGCAGACATCATCATGCACACATCCCATTGCAGACATCATCCTGCACACATCCCATTGCAGACATCATCCTGCACACATCCCATTGCAGACATCATCCTGCACACATCCCTTTGCAGACATCCCATTGAAAATATCATCCTGCACACATCTCATTGCAGACATCCCACTGCAGACATCCTCCTGCACACATCCCATTGCAGACATCATCCTGCACTCATCCCTTTGCAGACATCCCATTGAAAATATCATCCTGCACACATCTCATTGCAGACACCCCATTGCAGACATCCTCCTGCACACATCCCATTGCAGACATCCTCCTGCACACATCTCATTGCAGACATCCCACTGAAAATATCATCCTGCACACATCTCATTGCAGACACCCCATTGCAGACATCCTCCTGCACACATCCCATTGCAGACATCATCCTGCACACATCCCTTTGCAGACATCCCATTGAAAATATCATCCTGCACACATCCCATTGCAGACATCCTCCTGCACACATCCCATTGCAGACATCCTCCTGCACACATCCCATTGCAGACATCCTCCTGCACACATCTCATTGCAGACATCCCATTGAAAATATCATCCTGCACACATCTCATTGCAGACACCCCATTGCAGACATCCTCCTGCACACATCCCATTGCAGACATCATCCTGCACACATCCCTTTGCAGACATCCCATTGAAAATATCATCCTGCACACATCTTATTGCAGACATCATCCTGCACACATCCCATTGCAGACATCATCCTGCAGACATCCCATTGCAGCCATCATCCTGCACACAGCCCATTGCAGACATCATCCTGCACACATCCCATTGCAGACATCATCCTGCACACATCCCATTGCAGACATCATCCTGCACACATCCCATTGCAGACATCATCCTGCAGACATCCCATTGCAGACATCATCCTGCACACAGCCCATTGCAGACATCATCCTGCAGACATCCCATTGCAGACATCATCCTGCACACATCCCATTGCAGACATCATCCTGCAGACATCCCATTGCAGACATCATCCTCCACACATCCCACTGCAGACATCATCCTGCAGACATCCCTTTGCAGACATCATCCTGCACACATCTCATTGCAGACATCCCATTGAAGACATCATCCTGCACTCATCCCGTTGCAGACATCATCCTGCACACATCCCGTTGCAGACATTGAGTTTAAAAGCAGAGAGGTTATGTTGCAGCTGTATCAGGTACTGGTGAGGCCGCACCTGGAGTACTGTGTGCAGTTTTGGTCTCCTTACTTGAGAAAGGATGTACTGGCACTGGAAAGGGTGCAGAGGAGGTTCACTAGGTTGTTTCCGGAGTTGAGGGGGTTGGCTTATGAGGAGAGACTGAGTAGATTGGGATTATATTCATTGGAATTCAGAAGATTGAGGGGGGATCTTATGGAAACATATAAAATCATGAAGGGAATAGATAAGATACAAGTGGAGAGTATGTTTCCACTGGCAGGTGAAGCTAGGACAAGAGGCATAGCCTCAAGATTAGAGAGAGCAGATTTTGGACTGAATTAAGAAGGAACTTCTTCACCCAGAGGGTTGTTAATCTATGGAATTCCTTGCCCAGTGAAGTAGTTGATGCTTCTTCAGTAAACCTTTTTAAAGCTAAGGTAGATATCTTTTTGAATAATAAAGGAATTAAGGGATACGGTGAGAACGCGGGTAGGTGGATCTGAGTCCACGAAAAGATCAGCCATGATCTTATTGAATGGCGGAGCAGGCTCGAGGGGCCGGACGGCCTACTCCTGCTCCTAGTTCTTATGATCTTATGATTATGACATCATCCTGCACACATCCCTTTGCACACATCCCATTGCAGACATCATCATGCACACATCCCATTGCAGACATCATCCTGCACACATCCCATTGCAGACATCATCCTGCACACATCCCATTGCAGACATCATCCTGCACACACCCTGTCGCTGAAATCGCATTGCAGACATCATCCTGCACACATCCCATTGCAGACATTCCATTGCAGACATCATCCTGCACACATCCCATTGCAAACATCCCGTTGCAGACATCATCCTGCACACATCCCATTGCAAACATCCCGTTGCAGACATCATCCTGCACACATCCCTTTGCAAACATCCCATTGCAGACATCATACTGCAGACATCCCATTGCATACATCCCATTGCAGACATCATCCTGCACACATCCCATTGCAGACATCATCCTGCACACATCCCTTTGCAAACATCCCATTGCAGACATCATACTGCAGACATCCCATTGCAAACATCCCATTGCAGACATCATCCTGCACACATCCCATTGCAGACATCATCCTGCACACATCCCATTGCAGACATCATCCTGCACACATCCCTTTGCAGACATCATCCTGCACACATCCCATTGCAGACATCATCCTGCACACATCCCATTGCAGACATCATCCTGCACACATCCCGTTGCAGACATCATCCTGCACACACCCTGTCGCTGAAATCCCATTGCAGACATCATCCTGCACACACCCTGTCGCTGAAATCGCATTGCAGACATCATCCTGCACACATCCCATTGCAGACATTCCATTGCAGACATCATCCTGCACACATCCCATTGCAAACATCCCGTTGCAGACATCATCCTGCACACATCCCATTGCAAACATCCCGTTGCAGACATCATCCTGCACACATCCCTTTGCAAACATCCCATTGCAGACATCATACTGCAGACATCCCATTGCAGACATCCCATTGCAGACATCATCCTGCACACATCCCATTGCAGACATCATCCTGCACACATCCCTTTGCAAACATCCCATTGCAGACATCATACTGCAGACATCCCATTGCAAACATCCCATTGCAGACATCATCCTGCACACATCCCATTGCAGACATCATCCTGCACACATACCATTGCAGACATCATCCTGCAGACATCCCTTTGCAGACATCATCCTGCACACATCCCATTGCAGACATCATCCTGCACACATCCCATTGCAGACATCATCCTGCACACATCCCATTGCAGACATCATCCTGCACACATCCCATTGCAGACATCATCCTGCACACACCCTGTCGCTGAAATCGCATTGCAGACATCATCCTGCACACATCCCATTGCAGACATTCCATTGCAGACATCATCCTGCACACATCCCATTGCAAACATCCCGTTGCAGGCATCATCCTGCACACATCCCATTGCAAACATCCCATTGCAGACATCATCCTGCACACATCCCATTGCAAACATCCCGTTGCAGACATCATCCTGCACACATCCCTTTGCAAACATCCCATTGCAGACATCATACTGCAGACATCCCATTGCAGACATCCCATTGCAGACATCATCCTGCACACATCCCATTGCAGACATCATCCTGCACACATCACTTTGCAAACATCCCATTGCAGACATCATACGGCAGACATCCCATTGCAAACATCCCATTGCAGACATCATCCTGCACACATCCCATTGCAGACATCATCCTGCACACATCCCTTGCAAACATCCCATTGCAGACATCATACTGCAGACATCCCATTGCAAACATCCCATTGCAGACATCATCCTGCACACATCCCTTTGCAAACATCCCATTGCAGACATCATACTGCAGACATCCCATTGCAAACATCCCATTGCAGACATCATCCTGCACACATCCCATTGCAGACATCATCCTGCACACATCCCTTGCAAACATCCCATTGCAGACATCATACTGCACACATCCCTTGCAAACATCCCATTGCAGACATCATACTGCAGACATCCCATTGCAGACATCCCATTACAGACATCATCCTGCACACATCCCCTTGCAGACATCATCCTGCACACATCCCCTTGCAGACATCATACTGCACACACCCCATTACAGACATCATACTGCAGACATCCCATTGCAGACATCCCATGACAGACATCATACTGCACACACCCCATTACAGACATCATACTGCAGACATCCCATTGCAAACATCCCATTGCAGACATCATCCTGCACACATCCCATTGCAGACATCATCCTGCACACATCCCTTGCAAACATCCCATTGCAGACATCATCCTGCACACATCCCTTTGCAAACATCCCATTGCAGACATCATACTGCAGACATCCTATTGCAGACATCCCATTACAGACATCATCCTGCACACATCCCCTTGCAGACATCATCCTGCACACATCCCCTTGCAGACATCATACTGCACACACCCCATTACAGACATCATACTGCAGACATCCCATGACAGACATCATACTGCACACACCCCATTACAGACATCATACTGCAGACATCCCATTGCAAACATCCCATTGCAGACATCATCCTGCACACATCCCATTGCAGACATCATCCTGCACACATCCCATTGCAAACATCCCATTGCAGACATCATCCTGCACACATCCCTTTGCAAACATCCCATTGCAGACATCATACTGCAGACATCCCATTGCAAACATCCCATTGCAGACATCATCCTGCACACATCCCATTGCAGACAACATCCTGCACACATCCCTTGCAAACATCCCATTGCAGACATCATACTGCAGACATCCCATTGCAAACATCCCATTGCAGACATCATCCTGCACACATCCCTTTGCAAACATCCCATTGCAGACATCATACTGCAGACATCCCATTGCAGACATCATCCTGCACACATCCCATTGCAGACATCCCATTGCAGACATCATCCTGCACACATCCCATTACAGACATCATACTGCACACATCCTATTGCAGACATCATACTGCAGACATCCCATTGCAAACATCCCATTGCAGACATCATCCTGCACACATCCCTTTGCAAACATCCCATTACAGACATCAAGCTGCACACATCCCATTGCAGACATCCCATTACAGACATCATCCTGCACACATCCCCTTGCAGACATCATCCTGCACACATCCCATTACAGACATCATACTGCACACACCCCATTACAGACATCATACTGCAGACATCCCATTGCAGACATCCCATTGCAGACATCATCCTGCACACATCCCATTGCAGACATCATACTGCAGACATCCCATGACAGACATCATACTGCACACACCCCATTACAGACATCATACTGCGGACATCCCATTGCAGACATCATCCTGCACACATCCCATTACAGACATCATACTGCAGACATCCCATTGCAGACATCCCATGACAGACATCATACTGCACACACCCCATTACAGACATCATACTGCAGACATCCCATTGCAGACATCCCATGACAGACATCATCCTGCACACATCCCATTGCAGACATCCCATGACAGACATCATACTGCACAGACCCCATTACCGACATCATACTGCACACATCCCATTGCAGACATCCCATGACAGACATCATACTGCACACATCCCATTGCAGACATCCCATGACAGACATCATACTGCACACATCCCATTGCAGACATCCCATGACAGACATCATACTGCACACATCCCATTGCAGACATCCCATTACAGACATCATACTGCACACATCCCATGACAGACATCATCCTGCACACATCCCATTGCAGACATCATACTGCAGACATCCCATTGCAGACATCCCATGACAGACATCATACTGCACACACCCCATTACAGACATCATACTGCACACATCCCATTACAGACATCAAACTGCACACATCCCATTGCAGACATCCCATT
Organism: Heterodontus francisci; assembly: GCF_036365525.1. NCBI lineage: Eukaryota > Metazoa > Chordata > Chondrichthyes > Heterodontiformes > Heterodontidae > Heterodontus > Heterodontus francisci. The sequence goes on along the minus strand of NC_090387.1, from coordinate 93,802,686 downwards.
GCAGACATCATCCTGCACACATCCCATGACAGACATCATACTGCACACACCCTATTACAGACATCATACTGCACACATCCCATTACAGACATCAGACTGCACACATCCCATTACAGACATCAAACTGCACACATCCCATTGCAGACTTCCCATTGCAGACATCATCCTGCACACATCCCATGACAGACATCATACTGCACACACCCTATTACAGACATCATACTGCACACATCCCATTACAGACATCAAACTGCACACATCCCATTGCAGACATCCCATTGCAGACATCATCCTGCACACATCCCATGACAGACATCATACTGCACACACCCTATTACAGACATCATACTGCACACATCCCATTACAGACATCATACTGCACACATCCCATTACAGACATCATACTGCACACACCCCATGACAGACATCATACTGCACACACCCCATGACAGACATCATACTGCACACACCCCATTACAGACATCATACTGCACACACCCCATTACAGACATCATACTGCACACATCCCATTGCAGACATCATACTGCAGACATCCCATTGCAGACATCCCATGACAGACATCATACTGCACACATCCCATTGCAGACATCCCGTTGCAGACATCCCGTTGCAGACATCATAGTGCACACATCCCATTGCAGACGTCCCATTGCAGACATCATCCTGCACACATCCTGTCGCAGACTTCGCATTGAAGACATCATCCTGCACACATCCCATTGCAGACATCCCATTGCAGACATCATACTGCAGATGTCAGAACTCAGACATCAGAATGCTGCCCCCAGCCACACCTCTCCCACAGCCTTCCCTCCCCAGTTTCCCTCTGACTAGTCACACATCTCCCCCATCCCCTTATATTCCCTCCCTCTCTCCGCAGTCTCCTTCTCCCACCTCCCCCCTCCCCTGTCGCTCTCTCCCATGTTGTCCCCTCCCCCATTCCCGTTTTCCCCCTTCCTCCCTCCCCAGTGGTCCCTCTCCTTGTCCCCCTCTTCCCCAGCTCCTTCCACCTCTCTCCAGTTCCCCTTCCCTCATGCTCCTCGTCCCAGTCCCTCTGCCTCCCCATTCCCCTCTATCGCATCTCCCTCTCCCCAGTTCCACTCTCTCCTGACCCCTCTCCCTTTCCTCCCGTCCCCTCTCTCCAGTCCCCCTCTGCCCCATCCCCCTTTGCCTTGTCAGCCTCTTTCCCGGCCCCCTCATCCTGGCCTGCTCTCCCCAGTCATCATCTCCCTATCCGCTTCTCCCTCGTCCCATACTCCCCTGTACCCCTATCCCCCTCCCCTCCCCAATTCACTTCTTCCCAGATCCCTCTCCCCCGTTCAGCTCTCCCCAATACCCCTTTCCCCCATTCCTCTCTCCCCGTTCCTCTCTCTCCTGTGCACCACTCCCTGACCCCCTTTTCCCTCTCCCCCTCTCCCCAGTCCCCCTCTCCCCCCTCTCCCCAGAACCCATGGGATCAGAAGTTGGATTTGAATCTCTAATAGAGAAAGAAAGAGACCAACCCAAGGGAGGAGATACTGAGAAACTGGTGCGGACCACGTGAGCTCTGAAAGAGGCCCCTGGGCTGCACAAGAGAGGACCACCCAGATCCTTGAGGCCCTGCAGGAGACCTGAGAGTCTGAGGGACAAACCCCAGTCAAATGTGGGAACAGATTGTTTGCACTGAGCATCATTCACCCTGTTGAATGTTCTCAAGATGGGATGTACAGCCGATGTAATGTTGTCCTAGTTCAGACACAGTTCCCCGAGTGTTTCTCATTGACTCATTCTCCTGAGATCTGAGTACAAATAGCATTACGGCAGCTGGGGGAATTTAAATTCAACAATGATAACTTACATTTATATAGCGACTTAAATGTAATAAAACATCCCAAGATGCCTCCCAGGATCATTATAAAATAAAATATGACAACGAGCCAAATAAGGAGATATTCAGTCAGATGACCAAAAGCTTGGTCAAAGAGGTAGCTATTAAGGAGTTTCTTAAAGGAGGAAAATAAGGTGGAGAGATGTAGGGAGGGAATTCCAGAGCCTGGGACCTAGCCAACTGAAGCCACAGCCACCCATGGTGGATCAATTAAAATCGGGGATGTACAAGAGGCCAGAATGAGAAGAGCACGGATATCTCAGAGGGTTGAGGGACTGGAGGAGATTACAGTGATAGAGAGGGGCAAGGCCATGGAGGGATTAGAAAACAAGGATGAGAATTTTAAAATCAAGACATTGCTTGACCAGGAGCCAATGTAGGACAGTGAATACTGGAGTGATAGGGGAATGAGACTTGGTGTGAGTTAAGACACAGGCAGCAGAGTTTGGATGACCTCAAGTTTACAGACAGTAAAATGTTGAAGACCAGCCAGGAGAGCAGTGGAATAGTCAAGTCTGGAGGTAACGAAGGCATGAATTTTTCTATATGCATATAAATAGTTAGAGGGTGGTAAAAGGAGGAGTGAAGCCAATTAGAGACCAGAAAGGGGATTTACACATTGAGGCAGAGGGCATAGCTGTTGTATTAAATGAATACTTTGCCAAGTATTCATCTGTCTTTACCAAGGAAGAAGAGGCAATGTTGAAAGAGGAGGTAAGTCAGACACTAGAGGGGTTTAAAATTGATAAAGAGGAAGTATTAGATAGGCTGCCTGTACTTAAAGTAGATAAAACACCAGGACTAAATGAGATGCATCCAAGGATACTGAGGGAAGTGAGGGTGGAAATCGCAGAGGAACTAGCCATAATTTTTCAGTCTTCCTTAGACTCGGGGAGTGGTGCCAGAGGACAGAAAAATTGCAAACATTACACCCTTGTTCAAAAAAGGGTGTAAAGATAAGCCCAGCAACTAACAGGCCAGTCAGTTTAACTTCGGTGGTGGGAAAACTTCCAGAAAAAATAACTGCAGATATAATCAATAGTCACATGGACAAATGCGAGTTAATTTAGGAAAGCCAGCATGGATTTTTTAAGGGAAAATCATGTTTAACTAACTTGCTGGAGTTTTTTGAGGAGTTAACAGGGAGGGTTGATGAGGGCAATGTTGTTGATGTGGTGAACATGGACTTTCAAAAGGTGTTTGATACAGTGCCACACAACAGACTTGTGAGCAAACTTGTAGCTCATGGAATAAAAGGGACAGTAGCAACATGGATACAAAATTGACTGAGTGACAGGAAACAAAGAGTAGTGGTACCTGGATTTTTTTGGGCTGGAGGAAGGTTTAGATTTTTAGATTTAGATTTAGAGATACAACACTGAAACAGGCCCTTCGGCCCACCGAGTCTGTGCCGACCATTAACCACCCATTTATACTAATCCTACACTAATCCCATATTCCTACCACGTCCTCACCTGTCCCTATATTCCCCTACCACCTACCTATACTAGGGGCAATTTATAATGACCAATTTACCTATGATCCTGCAAGTCTTTTGGCTGTGGGAGGAAACCGGAGCACCCGGAGGAAACCCACGCAGACACAGAGAGAACTTGCAAACTCCACACAGGCAGTACCCAGAATTGAACCCTGGTCGCTGGAGCTGTGAGGCTGCAGTGCTAACCACTGCGCCACTGTGCCGCCAGTGGAGTTCGCTGTAGTGGAGTTCGCCAGGGATCGGTGTTGGGACCCTTGCTTTTCCTGATATATATTAATTACATAGACCTTGGTGTACAGAGTACAATTTCAAAGTTTGCAGATGATACAAAACATGGAAGCATTGTGAACTGTGAGGTGGATAGTGTAGAACTTCAAAAGGACATAGACAAGTTAGTAAAATGGGCAGACAGGTGGCAGATGAAGTTCAATGCAGAGAAATGTGAGGTGATTCATTTTGGTAGGAAGAACATGGAGAGACAATATAGAATAAAGGGTACAATTCTAAATGGGGTGCAGGAGCAGAGGGACCGAGGTGTATATGTGCATAAGTCATTGAAAGTGGCAGGACAGGTTGAGAGAGCGGTTAATAAAGCATATAGTATCCTGGACTTTATTAATAGGGATAGAGTACAAAAGCAAGGAAGGTTTGTTGAATTTGTATAAGACATTAGTTCGGCCTCAGCTGGAATATTGCGTCCAATTCTGGGCGCCACACTTTAGGAAAGACATGAGGGTAGTGGAGAAAGTCCAGAAAAGATTCACGAGAATGGTTCCAGGGATGAGGAATTTAAGTTATGAAGATAGATTGGAGAAGATAGGACTGTTTTCCTTGGCGAAGAGAAGGCTGACAGGTGATTTGATAAAGGTATTCAAAATCATGGAGGGTCTGGACAGAGTAGATAGAGAGAAACTTCCCACTCGTGAAAGGATTGATAACGAGAGGGCACAGATTTAAAGTATTTGGTAAGAGAAGCAAAAGTGGCATGAGGAAAAACTTTTTCACACAGAGAGTGGTTAAGGTCTGGAATGTGCTGCCTGAGAACATGGTGGAGGCAGGTTCAATTGGAGAATTCAAAAGGGAATTAGACAGTTATATGAAAAGGAAGAATGTGCAGGGTTATGGGGAGAAGGCAGGGGAATGGGACTGAGGGAGTTGCTCTTTCGGAGGGCCAGTGCGGACACGATGGGCCGAATGGCCTCCATCTGCACTGTAACAATTCTGTTATTCTGTGAATGAGGTTTCAGCAGCAGGTGAGCTGAAATGGGGCGAAGTCGGGCGATGTTACGAAGGTGGAAATAGACGGTCTCAGTGGTGGTAGGAATGTGAGGCCAGAAGCTCATCTCAGGGCCAACTGTGACACCAAGGTTGTGAACAAATCAGTTTACTCTCAGACTGTTATCAGGAAGAGAGCTGGAATGGGTAGCTAGGGAACAGAGTTTGGAGCAGGGACTGAAAACAATGGCTTCGGTCTTCCCAATATTTAATTGGAGGAAATTTCTGCTCATCCAGTACAGGACGTTGGGTAAGCTGTCTGATAATTTAGCAAAAATGGCAGAATCGAGAGAGGTAGTGGTGAGGTAGAGCTGGGTAAAGGCCTACTACCCGGCCCAAACCTGATGGGACCCGACTACATGTGTCGGGTTCAGGTCGGGTCGGGTCACACCTCCGGGTCCGGCATTCGGGCTTGGGTCAGGCCGGATCAGACACGCTAAATCATCATCTCAGGTAAGTGACTTTAATGTTAATTTACTTCTTGGACTTTAAAGGTGGTTTTGCTGCAGTTATTTTAAGCTTGTGCAGGTGAGGAACAAAGTGAAAAACGGAAGGTAGGTTAACTGATGATCGGGTCGGGTCGGGTCGGGTCAGGCGCGGGAAACAATAGAAGGACTCGGGCCGGGTCGGGCTCAGGGTCAGATGGGTTTCTGTCGGGCTCAGGTTGGGTCTCATTTGCAGACCCGAGCAGGCCTTTAGAGCTGCATGTCATCAGCGTACATGTGAAAACTAACGTTGTGCTTTCGGATGATGTTGTCGAGGGGCAGCATGTAGATGAGAAATAGGACGGGACAGCAGAGGTAACAGTGCGAGAGCAGGAAGAGAAGCCATTACCTGTGATTCTCTGTCTACAATTAAGTAGATAAGAATGGAACCCTGGAGAGCAGTCCCACCTAGCTGGACGATAGTGGAGAGGTGTTGGAGGAGGATGGTGTGGTCAATCATGTCAAAAGCTGCAGACAGGTTGAGAAGGACAAGGAGGGAAAGTTTACCTTTGTCACAATCACATAGGATGTTATTTGTGACTTTTTTAAGAGCTGTTTCGGTACTAAGTTTGTGGTTGGTTGGTGAGTAACTGCTGTTAGGGAATAACTCTAAATGGGTAAGTAACTAAAAGTAAAGGGAAAGGTCTCCTGCAACAAGAATTTAGGGAGTTAGGTAGCAGATTAAAAAGCAGCACCTCAAAGGTTGCAATCTCTGGATTACTCCTGGTTCCACGTGCTAGTGAGTATAGGAATAGGAGGATAGAGCAGATGAATGCGTGGCTTAGGAAATGGTGCAGGAGGGAAGGCTTTAGTTTCCTGGATCAGTGGGTCTGTTTCTGGCGAAGGTGGCACCTGTACAAGTTGGACGGGTTGCACCTGAACTGGAACGGGACCAACATCCATGCTGGGAGGTTTGCTAGTGCTGTTGGGGTGCGGGGTGGGGGGCGAGGTTTAAACTAATTTGGCAGGAGGATGGGATACAGAGTGGAGTTACAGTAAGGGGTGATGCACAGCCAAATATAGAAGAGAAACTGAGTCAGTCTGGAAAGCAGACCCGTTAAGGCACAAGTGAAAAATGCAAGGCTGGATTGCATCTATTTTAACGCAAGGAGTCTTACTAGTAAGGCAGCTGAATTGAGGGCGTTGATGAGCACATGGGAATATGATATTATTGCTATCACAGAGACATGGTTGAGGGAGGGACAGGACTGGCAGCTCAATATTCCAGGATATAGAATCTTCAGGTGTGACAGGGGAGGGGGTAAAAGAGGAGGTGGCATTGGACTGTTGAACAAGGAGTCAATTACTGCAGTAAGGAGGGATGATATCTCAGAAGGTTCCTCAAATGAGGCCATATGAGTAGAACTTTAAAAAAAAAGGGGCAATCACTTGGCTGGGAGTGTACTACAGGCCTCCAAACATTCAGGGAGAGATAGAGGAGCAGATATGTAGGCAAATCTCAGAGAGGTGTAAAAATAATAGGGTAATAATAATAGGGCATTTCAACTTCCCCAATATCAACTGGGATAGTCTTAGTGCAAAAGGCTTAAAGGGGGCAGAATTCTTAAAATTCATACAGGAGAGCTTTTTAAGCCAGCACGTAGAAAGTCCTACAAGTGAAGGGGCAGTACTGGACCTAATCCTAGGGAATGAAGCCGGACAAGTGATAGAAGTGTCAGTGGGGGAGCATTTCGGAGATAGTGACCATAACTCTGTAAGATTTAAGGTGGTGATGGAAAAGGACAAAGATGGAACGGAAATAAAGGTACTGAATTGGGGGAAGGCCGATTTCAATATGATAAAACAGGATCTGGCCAAAGTGGACTGGGAACAGCTACCTGTAGGAAAGTCTACATCAGATCAATGGGAGTCATTCAAAGAGGGAATAGTGAGAGTTCAGGGCCAACATGTTCACGTAAAGGTGAAGGGTAGGACCAACAAGTCCAGGGAACCCGAGATGTCAAGGGATACAGAGATTTGGAATCAGGGAAAAAAGGAGGCTTATGGCAGATTCAGAGCGCTGAAAACAGCGGAGGCACTAGAGGAGTATAGAAAGTGTTGGGTGGCACTTAAAAAAGTAATTAGGAGAGTGAAGAAGGGACATGAAAAAGCACTGGTGGGCAAGATAAAGGAAAATCCTAAGGTGTTTTATAAGTATATTAAGGGCAAGAGGATAACCAGGGAAAGAGTAGGGCCCTTGAGGGACCAAAGTGGTAATGTGTGTGGAGCCATGGACATAGGTGAGGTTTTCAATGATTACTTTTCAACTGTGTTCACTATGGAGAAGGACGATGTAGGTATAGAGATCAGGGAGGGGGATTGTGATATACTCAAACATATTAGCAATGAAAGGGAGGAAGTATTAGCTGTTTTAGCGGACTTAAAAGTGGATAAATCCGCAGGCCCAGATGAGATGTATCCCAGGCTATTATGTGAGGCAAGGAAGGAGATAGCAGGGGCTCTGACACAAATTTTCAAACCGTCTCTGACCACAGAAGAGGTACCGGAGGACTGGAGGACAGCAAATGTGGTACCATTATTCAAGAAGGGTAGCAGGGATAAACCAGGTAATTACAGGCCAGTGAGTCTAACATCAGTGGTAGGGAAACTATTGGAAAAAATTCTGAGGGACAGGATTAATGTCCACTTGGAGAGGCAGGGATTAATCAGAGATAGTCAGCATGGCTTTGTCAGGGGGAGATCGTGTCTAACTAGCTTGATTGAATTTTCTGAGGCGGTGACTAGATGTGTAGATGAGGGTAAAGCAGTTGATGTAGCCTACCTGGACTTCAATAAGGCTTTTGATAAGGTCCCCCAAGGGAGATTGGTTAAGAAGGTAAGAGCCCATGGGATCCAGGGCAATTTGGCAAAATGGATCCAAAATTGGCTTAGTGGCAGGAGGCAGAGGGTGATGGTCGAGGGTTGTTTTTACGAGTGGAAGCCTGTGACCAGTGGTGTACCGCAGGGATCGGTGCTGGGCCCCTTTCTGTTTGTAGTGTACATTAATGATTTAGACATGAATATAGGAGATATGATCAGTAAGTTCGTAGATGACACGAAAATTGGTGGTTTCTTAAATAGTGAGGAGGAAAGCCTTAGATTACAGGATGCTATAGATGGGCTGGTAAGATGGGCAGAGCAGTGGCAAATGGAATTTATTCATGAGAAGTGTGAGGTGATGCATTTTGGGAGGACTATCAAGGCAAGGGAATATACAATGGATGGTCGGACCCTAGGACGTACAGAGGGTCAGAGAAACCTTGGTGTACTTGTCCATAGATCATTGAAGGCAACAGCACAGGAAGGATCACTGACCTGAAACATTAACTCTGTTTCTCTCTCCACAGATGCTGCCAGACCTGCTGAGTATTTCCAGCACTTCATGTTTTTATTTCAGATTTCCAGCATCCGCAGTATTTTGCTTTTATTAAAAATGGTGAGGACTGGGTGCTTAATATTCAGGGATGCAAAGTGTTCAGAAAAGAATGGGAAGTGAAAAAAGGAGGAGGGGTGGCAGTACTGATTAGGGAAGACATTGTAGTGTTGCAAAGAAAGAATGTCCACGAGGGGGCAAAGACAGAATCCATTTGGTTAGAGTTGAGAAATAAAATGGCTATAATCATGATACTGGGGGTATTCTATACATCGCCAAATAGTAAGCGAGAGATAGAGGAGAAAATCTGCAGCGAAATCACAGAGATGTGCAAGAACTGTAGAGTGGTGATACTGGGGGACATGAATTACCCAAATATTGATTGGGATAATGTTACAGGAGAGGGTACGGAGGGAGAGGAATTTCTGAAATGCGGCCTGGAGAATGTCCTTGACGAGTATGTTCTCAGTCCAACTAGGAAGGAGGCTGGATCTTGTGCTGGGGAATGAGGTGGGCCAAGTGGACTAAGTGTCTGTGGGTGAACACTTGGGTAAGAGTGATCATTGTATTATAAGTTTTAGATTAGTAATGGAGAAGAGCAAGGAAAAATCTAAAGTAGAACTTCTGAGTGCTTCACCTGTGAGATGTGGGAGGTCCGTGACGCTTCCAGCGTTCCGGACGACTACATCTGCAGGAAGTGTACCCAGTGCAGCTCCTCACAGACCGCATGGATCGGTTGGAGCGGCAACTGGCTGCACTTAGGAGCATTCAGGTGGCGGAAAGCGTCATAGACAGGAGTTTTAGAGAAGTGGTTACACCCAAAGTGCAGGCAGATAGATGGGTGATCACGAGAAGGGGCAGGCAGTCAGTGCAGGAATCCCCTGTGGCTATCCCCCTCTCTAACAAGTATACCGTTTTGGATACCTTTGGGGGGGATGGCCTATCAGGGGAAAACAGCAGCAGCCAGGGCAGTGGCACCACGGCTGGCACTGTTGTTCAGCAGGGAGGGACAAAGTGCAGAAGAGCAATAGTTATAGGGGACTCTATAGTCAGGGGCACAGATAGGCGCTTCTGTGGATGTGAAAGGGACTCCAGGATGGTATGTTGCCTCCCTGGTGCCAGGGTCAAGGATGTCTCTGAACGGACAGGGGGCATTCTGAAGGGGGAGGGTGAACAGCCAGAGGTTGTGGTACACATCAGTACCAATGACATAGGCAGGGTGATGAGGTCCTGCAGGGGGAGTTTAGGGAGTTAGGTAGTAAGTTAAAAAACAGGACCTCTAGGGTTGTAATCTCTGGATTACTCCCTGTGCCACGTGCCAGTGAGGCTAGAAATAGGAAGATAGTGCAGCAAAACATGTGGCTGAGCAGCTGGTGTAGAAGGGAAGGTTTCAGATATCTGGACCATTGGGCTCTCTTCAGGGACAGATGGGACCTGTACAAGAAGGACGGGTTGCATCTAAATTGGAGGGGCACTAATATCCTGGCTGCAAGGTTTGCTAGCGTCACTCGGGAGGGTTTAAACTAGTGTGGCAGGGGGGTGGGAACCAGAGCAGTAGGACAGCTAGTAAAATAAATGAGGAGGACATAGTAAATAAGGCCAGTAAGACTAAGAGGAAGAGCAGGCAGGGAGATGTTGCTGAACACAGCGGGACTGGTGGTCTGAAGTGCATTTGTTTCAATGCGAGAAGTATAACAGGTAAGGCAGATGAACTTAGAGCTTGGATTAGTACTTGGAAATATGATGTTGTTGCTATTACAGAGACTTGGTTGAGGGAAGGGCAGGATTGGCAGATAAATGTTCCAGGCTTTAGAAGCTTCAGGCAGGATAGAGGGGATGTAAAAGGGGTGGGGGAGTTGCATTACTGGTTAAGGAGAAGATCACAGCCATACTGCGGGAGGACACCTCAGAGAGTTCATGCAGCGAGGCAATATGGGTGGAGCTCAGGAATAGGAAGGGTGCAGTCACGATGTTGGGGGTTTACTACAGGCCTCCCAACAGCCAGCGGGAGGTAGAGGAGCAGATATGTAGACAGATTTTGGAAAGATGTAAAGGTAACAGGGTTGTGGTGGTGGGTGATTTTAACTTCCCCTATATTGACTGGGACTCACTTAGGGGCTTGGATGGGGCAGAATTTGTGAGGAGCATCCAGGAGGGCTTCTTGAAACAGTATGTAGATAGTCCAACTAGGGATGGGGCCATTGTGGACCTGGTATTGGGGAATGAGCCCGGCCAGGTGGTCGAAGTTTCAGTGGGGGCGCATTTCGGGAGCAGTGACCATAATTCCATAAGTTTTAAGGTACTTGTGGATAAGGATAAGAGTAGTCCTCGGGTGAAGGTGCTAAATTGGGGGAAGGCTAATTATAACAATATTAGGCAGGAACTGAAGAATTTAGATTGGGGGCGGCTGTTTGAGGGTAAATCAACATCTGACATGTGGGAGTCTTTCAAACGTCAGTTGATTCGAATCCAGGACCAGCATGTTCCTGTGAGGAAGAAAGACAAGTTTGGCAAGTTTCGGGAAGCTTGGAGAACGCGGGATATTGTGAGCCAAGTCAAAAAGAAAAAGGAAGCATTTGTAAGGGCTGGAAGACTAGGAACAGACGAAGCACTTGAGGAATATAAAAACAGTAGGAAAGTACTTAAGCAAGAAGTTAGGAGGGCTAAAAGGGGTCATGAATAGTCATTGGCAAACAGGATTAAGAAAAATCCCAAGTCTTTTTATGCGTATATAAAGAGCAAGAGGGTAACCAGGGAAAGGGTTGGCCCACTCAAGGGCAGAGATGGGAATCTATGTGTGGAGCCAGAGGAAATGGGCGAGGTGCTAAATGAGTACTTTGCATCAGTATTCGCCAAAGAGAAGGACTTGGTGGATGATGAGCCTAGGGAAGGGATTGCAGATAGTCTCAGTCATCTCATTATCAAAAAGGAGGAGGTGTTGGGTGTCTTTCAAAGCATTAAGGTAGATAAGTCCCCAGGACCTGATGGGATCTACCCTAGATTACTGAGGGAGGCAAGGGAGGAAATTGCTGGGGCCTTGACAGAAATCTTTGCATCCTCATTGGCTACAGGTGAGGTCCCAGAGGACTGGAGAATAGCCAATGTTGTTCCTTTATTTAAGAAGGGTGGCAAGGATAATCCAGGAAATTATAGGCCGGTGAGCCTTACGTCAGTGGTAGGGAAACTCTTAGAGAGGATTCTTCGGGACAGAATTTACTCCCATTTGGAAACAAACAAACTTATTAGTGAGAGGCAGCATGGTTTTGTGAAGGGGAGGTTGTGTCTCACTAACTTGATTAAGTTTTTTGAGCAAGTGTCGAAGATGATTGATGAAGGAAGGGCAGTGGATGTTATCTATATGGACTTTAGTCAAGCCTTTGACAAGGGCCCTCATGGCAGACTGGTACAAAATGTGAAGTCACACGGGATCAGAGGTGAGCTGGCAAGAAGGATACAGAACTGGCTCGGTCATAGAAGACAGAGGGTATCAGTGGATGGGTGCTTTTCTGAATGGAGGGATGTGACTAGTGGTGTTCCGCAGGGATCAGTGTAGTATATATAAATGATTTGGAGGGAAATGTAGCTGGTCTGATTAGTAAGTTTGCAGACGACACAAAGGTTGGTGGAGTTGCGGATAATGATGAGGATTGTCAGAGGATACAGCAGGATATAGATCGGTTGGAGACTTGGGCGGAGAAATGGCAGATGGAGTTTAATCCGAATAAATGTGAGGTAATGCATTTTGGAAGGTCTAATGCAGGTGGGAAGTATACAGTAAATGGCAGAACCCTTAGGAGTATTGATAGGCAGAGAGATCTGGGCATACAGGTCCACAGGTCACTGAAAGTGGCAACGCTGGTGGATAAGGTAGTCAAGAAGGCAGAAGGCATGCTTGCCTTCATCGGTCGGGGCATAGAGTATAAAAATTGGCAAGTCATGTTGCAGCTGTACAGAACCTTAGTTAGGCCACACTTAGAATATTGCGTGCAATTCTGGTCGCCACACTACCAGAAGGATGTGGAGGCTTTGGAGAGGGTACAGAGGAGGTTTACCAGGATGTTGCCTGGTCTGGAGGGCATTAGCTATGAGGAGAGGTTGGAAAAACTCGGATTGTTTTCACTGGAACGACGGAGGTGGAGGGGCGACATGATAGAGGTTTACAAAGTTATGAGCGGCATGGACAGAGTGGATAGTCAGAAGCTTTTTCCCAGGGTGGAAGAGTCAGTTACTAGGGGACATAGGTTTAAGGTGCGAGGGGCAAAGTTTAGAGGGGATGTGCGAGGCAAGTTTTTTTACACAGAGGGTGGTGAGTGCCTGTAACTTGCTGCCGGGGAGGTGGTGGAAGCAGATACAATAGCGACAAAGAACAAAGAAAATTACAGCACAAGAACAGGCCCTTCAGCCCTCCAAGCCTGCGTCGATCCAAATCCTCTATCTAAACCTGTCGCCTATTTTCTAAGGGTCTGTATCTCTTTACTTCCTGCCCATTCATGTATCTGTCTAGATACATCTTAAAAGACGCTATCGTGCCCGCGTCTACCACCTCCGCTGGCAACGCGTTCCAGGCACCCACCACCCTCTGCGTAAAGAACTTTCCACGCATATCCCCCCTAAACTTTTCCCCTCTCACTTTGAACTCGTGACCCCTAGTAATTGAATCCCCCACTCTGGGAAAAAGCTTCTTGCTATCCACCCTGTCAATACCTCTCATGATTTTGTACACCTCAATCAGGTCCCCCCTCAACCTCCGTCTTTCTAATGAAAATAATCCTAATCTACTCAACCTCTCTTCATAGCTACCGCCCTCCATACCAGGCAACATCCTGGTGAACCTCCTCTGCACCCTCTCCAAAGCATCCACATCCTTTTGGTAATGTGGCGACCAGAACTGCACGCAGTATTCCAAATGTGGCCGAACCAAAATCTTATACAACTGTAACATGACTTTCCAACTCTTGTACGCAATACCCCGTCCGATGAAGGAAAGCATGCCGTATGCCTTCTTGACCACTCTATTGACCTGCGTTGCCACCTTCAGGGAACAATGGACCTGAACACCCAAATCTCTCTGTACATCAATTTTCCCCAGGACTTTTCCATTTATTGTATAGTCCACTCTTGAATTGTATCTTCCAAAATGCATCACCTCACATTTGCCCGGATTGAACTCCATCTGCCATTTCTCTGCCCAACTCTCCAATCTATCTATATTCTGCTGTATTCTCTGACAGTCCCCTTCACTATCTGCTACTCCACCAATCTTAGTGTCGTCTGCAAACTTGCTAATCAGACCACCTATACTTTCCTCCAAATCATTTATGTATATCACAAACAACAGTGGTCCCAGCACGGATCCCTGTGGAACACCACTGGTCACACGTCTCCATTTTGAGAAACTCCCTTCCACTGCTACTCTCTGTCTCCTGTTGCCCAGCCAGTTCTTTATCCATCTGGCTAGTACACCCTGGACCCCATGCGACTTCACTTTCTCCATCAACCTACCATGGGGAACCTTATCAAACGCCTTACTGAAGTCCATGTATCTGACATCTACAGCCCTTCCCTCATCAATCAACTTTGTCACTTCCTCAAAGAATTCTATTAAGTTGGTAAGACATGACCTTCCCTGCACAAAACCATGTTGCCCATCACTGATAAGCCCATTTTCTTCCAAATGGGAATAGATCTTATCCCTCAGTATCTTCTCCAGCAGCTTCCCTACCACTGACGTCAGGCTCATCGGTCTATAATTACCTGGATTATCCCTGCTACCCTTCTTAAACAAGGGGACAACATTAGCAATTCTCCAGTCCTCCGGGACCTCACCCGTGTTTAAGGATGCTGCAAAGATATCTGTTAAGGCAAAAACAAGAAATGCTGGATTCACTCAGCAGGTCTGGCAGCATCTGTGGAAAGAGAAGCAGAGTTAACGTTTCGGGTCAGTGACCCTTCTTCGGAACCCTTCCGAAGAAGGGTCACTGACCCGAAACGTTAACTCTGCTTCTCTTTCCACAGATGCTGCCAGACCTGCTGAGTGAATCCAGCATTTCTTGTTTTTGTTTCAGATTTCCAGCATCCGCAGTATTTTGCTTTTATATCTGTTAAGGCCCCAGCTATTTCCTCCCTCGCTTCCCTCGGTAACCTGGGATAGATCCCATCCGGACCTGGGGACTTGTCCACCTTAATGCCTTTTAGAATACCCAACACTTCCTCCCTCCTTATGCCGACTTGACCTAGAGTAATCAAACATCTCTCCCTAACCTCAACATCCGTCATGTACCTCTCCTCGGTGAATACCGATGCAAAGTACTCATTTAGAATCTCACCCATTTTCTCTGACTCCATGCATAATTTTCCTCCTTTGTCCTTGAGTGGGCCAATCCTTTCTCTAGTTACCCTCTTGCTCCTTATATATGAACAAAAGGCTTTGGGATTTTCCTTAACCCTGTTTGCTAAAGATATTTCACGACCCCTTTTATCCCTCTTAATTCCTCGTTTCAGATTGGTCCTACATTCCCGATATTCTTCCAAAGCTTCGTCTTTCTTCAGCCGCCTAGACCTTATGTATGCTTCCTTTTTCCTCTTAGCTAGTTTCACAATTTCACCTGTCATCCATGGTTCCCTAATCTTGCCATTTCTATCCCTCATTTTCACAGGAACATGTCTCTCCTGCACGCTAATCAACCTCTCTTTAAAAGCCTCCCACATATCAAATGTGGATTTATCTTCAAAAAGCTGCTCCCAATCTACATTCCCCAACTCCTGCTGAATTTTGGTATAGTTGGCCTTCCCCCAATTTAGCACTCTTCCTTTAGGACCACTCTCGTCTTTGTCCATGAGTATTCTAAAACTTACGGAATTGTGATCACTATTCCCAAAGTAGTCCCCTACTGAAACTTCAACCATCTGGCCGGGCTCATTCCCCAACACCAGGTCCAGTATGGCCCCTTCCCGAGTTGGACTATTTACATACTGCTCTAGAAAACCCTCCTGGATGCTCCTGACAAATTCTCCTCCATCTAGACCTCCAACACTAAGTGAATCCCAGTCAATGTCGGGAAAATTAAAATCTCCTATCACCACCACCTACATCTACATCCTACATCTTTCCATAATCTGTTTACATATTTGTACCTCTATCTCACGCTCGCTGTTGGGAGGCCTGTAGTACAGCCCCAACATTGTTACCGCACCCTTCCTATTTCTGAGTTCTGCCCATATTGCCTCACTGCTTGAGTCCTCCATAGTGCCCTCCTTCAGCACAGCTGTGATATCCTCTTTGACCAGTAATACAACTCCTCCATCCCTTTTACCTCCCTCTCTATCCCGCCTGAAGCATCGATATCCTGGGATATTTAGTTGCCAATCGTGCCCTTCCCTCAACCAAGTCTCAGTAATAGCAATAACTTCATACTCCCAGGTACTAATCCAAGCCCTAAGTTCATCTGCCTTACCTACTACACTTCTTGCATTAAAACAAATGCACCTCAGACCACCAGTCCCTTTGCTTTCATCATCTGCTCCCTGCATACTCTTCCCCTTAGTCATGCTGACTTCATTATCTAGTTCCTTACAGGCTTTAGTTACTACCTCCTTACTGTCCACTGACCTCCTCATTTGGTTCCCATCCCATTTAAGAGACATCTTGACAAATCCATGAATCGGAAGGGAATTGAGGGATATGGGCCCCGGAAGTGCAGAAGGTGTTAGTTTAGGCAGGTATCAAGATCGCCGCAGGCTTGGAGGGCCGAATGGCCTGATCCTGTGCTGTACCGTTCTTTGTTCTAAATTGGAAGAAGGTTAACTTCAATGGAATGAGAGGGATCTAGCCAGGGTAAGTAGATCAAAAGATTAACAGGAAAACCTGTAACGGAACAATGGTTGATCTTTAAGGAGGAGATATTTCAGGTACAGGCTAGGTACTTTGCAACAAAGGCAAAAGGTAAGGGAAGCAAAGCCAGGGCTCCTTAGACGACAAAGGAGATAGAGAATATGATGAAGCAAAAAAAAAAAGAGGGTGTATGATACCAGTTCGGTGAATTCTTCAAATGAGAACCAGCTCAAATTCAATAAGTTGAGAGGGGAAGTGATGAAGGAAATATGACTGGCAAAGAGAGAAGATGAGAATAAAATGGCAGTTAACATAAAAGGGAGTCAAAAACTGTTCTACCGGCATGTAAATAGTAAGCGGGTAGTAAGAGGCAGGTTGGGGCCTATTAGGGACAAAGAGGGTGATGGATGCTTAGAGGCAAGACTACAATATTTAATGAGTAATTTGTATTGGTCTTTACTAAGAAAGAGGATGCTGACAAAATATTGGTAGAAGCAGAGATGATAGAGGTAATGGATGGGGTGAAAATTGATAGGAAGGATGTGCTGGGTAAGGCTGGCTATGCTTCGATGGATAAGTTGCCTGGTCCGAATGGCTTTCATCCTAGGTTGCTATGGGAAGTGGGGATAGAAATAGTGGAAGGGCTTGCCATAATCTTCCAATATTCCCTCGATATGGAGGAGGTGCCAGAGGATTGGAGAGTGGCAAATTTGACATCCTTATTGAAGAAAGGGTGCAAGGACATTTCTAGTAATTACAGGCAGGCCAGTTTAACACCAGTGGTGGGTAAGGTTTATAAACAATAATCTGGGAAAAAAAATCAATCGGCACTTGGAAAGGTTTCAGTTAATTAAGGATAGCCAGCGTGGATATGTAAAACACAGATCATGCTTGACTATATATTTTTTGATGAAGGAATGGATCTTGTCTATATGGATTCTAAGACAGCGTTTGAGAAAGTACCACATAAAAGGCTGGTTAACAAAATTGAAGCTCATGGAATATGAGGGTCAGTGTCAGCTTGGATAAAAAAATTGGCTTAAGGATGGAAAACAGTGAGTCGTGGCAAGTGGTTGTTTTTCAGACTGTAGGATGGTAGACAGTGGTGTTCCCCAAGGGTCAGTGCAGGGACCACTGCTTTTTTGATCGATATAAATGACTTGCATATTTGAATACAGAGTAAAATTTCAAAATTTCAGTCTGAAGACAGGGGATCACTTTCAGTTCTCTGCTGCACAAGTTTAAGTGTAGAACTCACAGCAGGGCACCTTCACTGGCTTTTGATAGATTCTCCCAGCTCTTAGCTGGACAGGTTTTTGTGATTTTTTCCTGGGTCTCTCTTTCCAGAGAGCTACTTTTAAGGTCAAAATGGTCTCACATCTTGCCTCTGTTGGTAGATGTAGATCTTCCTCCCTGGAGTGACCAACAATGGACTAGGATGTGGCTACTTCACATCTTCTTTGTTTCAGAAGAACCCATTCAATTCAAAAATGTTTCTTGATGAGTTCGGGATGGGTGTAATTAACACCTTTTAGCTTGGAATGTATCTTTTTGTCCTTAAGACAGGTTGAATATACAGTTTGACTTTCGGTGGCCATTTTTGAAGCACATTGACCACTTTTTTTTTTTAAAGGAAAGTCAATTTTTATAACTCTTCAATTTGAGTTCTGTATTTTCAATCGCTGCACATGAGTATGACAAGGCCTCCTACAAATCTGTCTTGAAGGTTTATCTCTAACTTGTGGGAGAGTTTCTTCAACTTAAGAATGTAATCCAGTATAGATTCCCCTAGCAACTGTTTCCTTTCAGAGAATGCAACTCTCAGTGCCAAGCTAGGAGTCCAGAATCTCATTTATTTTGGTGTATCTCATAGTACTGGGGTCTGTCAGCCAACGCTGGTTAGACACTACATCAAAGACATCTAGTCAATTAATGTTGAGGAAGACATTAACTTTATCCTCATTGCCTATTTTATTCACTTTCATCCAAATGTTAAGCCTTCCTTCATAATTAATCCAGTCCTCTTTGTTATGGTGGAATTCCCCCATTGACCCCAAATAAGCTTTTTTGTGCCTTTTATCATGCAACTACATGCACCCCTAAGTCTAAATTCATAGCTGCTCATAGTACATATCAGATTCACTGAGCTGTGCAGGAACACAACATGTGCACATAGAGCAATCTTTCTAAACTGCTCAAATATCCTCAAATTTAACTTCAGTGTTTCCACAAAGTGTCACAATGTTCTACAGTCCTTGATTATTCTAATGAATCGTTTAAAAAAATCCATCCCTTCCTTGTCGCCATCTTCCAGTGGTGTTTGAACTGGAAATAACTCGCACGGAGACTCGACTTAATCGGCCAACGTGTCCTCCTCATTTGTTCATCACGTCTCCCAATAGAAAGGGCAACATTACAAAATGACCAGCGCTTACCATATACATGGGGGGCACAGTGGCGCAGTGGTTAGCACCGCAGCCTCACAGCTCCAGGGACCCAGGTTCGATTCTGGGTACTGCCTGTGCGGAGTTTGCAAGTTCTCCCTGTGTCTGCGTGGGTTTTCGCCGGGTGATCCGGTTTCCTCCCACATCCAAAGACTTGCAGGTTATAGGTAAATTGGCTGTTGTAAATTGCCCCTAGTGTAGGGAGGGAATATGGGATTACTCTAGGGTTGTTGGTCGGCACAGACTCGGTGGGCCAAAGGGCCTGTTTCTGTGCTGTATCTCTAAATAAATAAACAACAGTGCCCTGTGGACAAGGTACGCAGCAAGGAATCCTTTCCCTCACCTGTGTACACAATGCACTGCAGGGAATCCCCTCCCTCACCTGTGTACACAATGCACTGCAGGGAATCCCCTCCCTCCCCTGTGTACACTGTGCACTGCAGGGAATCCCCTCCCTCCCCTGTGTACATGTTGTACTGCAGGGATTCCCTCCATCCCCTGTGTACATATTGCACTGCAGAGATCCCCTCCCTCCCCCGTGTACATGTTGTACTGCAGGGATCCCCGCCATCCCCTGTGTACACGGTGCACTGCAAGTATCCCTGCCCTCCCCTGTGTACACAGTGTACTGCATGGATCCCCTCCCTCCCCTGTGTACACGGTGCACTGCAGCGATCCGCTCCCTCCCCTGTGGACACGGTGCACTGCAGGAATCCCTGCCCTCCCCTGTGTACATATTGCACTGCAGGGATCCCCTCCCTCCCCTGTGGACACGGTGCACTGCAGGGATCCCCTCCCTCCCCTGTGGACATGGTGCACTGCAGGAATCCCTGCCCTCCCCTGTGGACATATTGCACTGCAGGGATCCCCTCCCTCCCCTGTGTACACGGTGTACTGCAGAGATCCCCTCCCCTGTGTACATATTGCACTGCAGAGATCCCCTCCCTCCCCTGTGTACACAGTGTACTGCAGGGATCCCCTCCCTCCCCTGTGTACACGGTGTACTGCAGAGATCCCCTCCCCTGTGTACATATTGCACTGCAGAGATCCCCTCCCTCCCCTGTGTACACGGTGTACTGCAGAGATCCCCTCCCCTGTGTACATGGTGTACTGCAGGGATCCCCGCCCTCCCCTGTGCACATGTTGCACTGCAGGGGTCCCCTCCTGGGTGTACTGGGTGTACTGGGTGCACTGCAGGGAATCCCCTCCCTCCCCTTATGTACACGGTGCCCTGCAGGGAGTTCACTCCCACCCCCTATTGAGCTTCTATAAACTGGGCTCCACGAGAGTAACTGCTGCCAAGACGTTGAACCACGGGAGCCATCGCTGGGCTACCCTCACCTGAAGCCCATGCATGGACACGAGAGAGTGTAGGGACTGGAAGCCTGGGCTGTGCTTCCTAACCCAGTGAACTGAGGGCAGGTTGAACAGCCCTGTCTCTACCTCAGAGCAGCAGCTTTGCACAGACCAGCTGGGAAACTGAACCATGTGTCACTGGTCAAAGGGAGAAACATTAAGCTCCTGTAGAAGCTGGCTGTGTGTGAGGGGCTCAGAGACACAGAGAGACATTGTCCAGACCTATATTAATGTCCCTCTTGTTATTTGAGTCATTAGCACACTGTTCAGAGAAACAGCAACTTAGAAATGCAGCATTAAAGAAGAAATGGGAAGCTGGTGCAGGTTAAACCTGGAACGAAGATTTCAAGCTGCAACTTTCACTTCCACACGAGGGATAATGGTCAGTCTCTGATACTAGAATTCAGAGAGATCAAAACACAGCAGCTCCTGGAATTAACTCTCACTCTGGGACTGGGCTCAGATACTCTCAGCTCATAGGCAGGGCCAGAGTACAGAGAGGATCAAACAGACTCCATTCACAGTGCACTCAAAGAGCAAAGAACAGTACAGCACAGGAACAGGCCATTCGGTCCTCCAAGCCTGCACCGATCTTGATGCCTGCCTAAACTAACACCTTCTGCACTTCTGGGGACCGTATCCCTCTATTCCCATCCTATTCATGTATTTGTCAAGATGCCTCTTAAACGTCGCTTTCGTATCTGCTTTCACCACCTCCCCCGGCAGCACGTTCTAGGCACTCACCACCCTCTGTGTAAAGAAGTTGCCTCGCACATCCCCTCTAAACTTTGACCCTCGCACCTTAAACCTATGTCCCCTAATAACTGACTCTTCCACCCTGGGAAAAAGCTTCTGACTATCCACTCTGTCCATGCCGCTCATAACTTTGTAAACCTCCATCAGGTCGCCCCTACACCTCCGTCGTTCCAGTGAAAACAATCAGAGTTTATCCAACCTCTCCTCATAGCTAATGCCCTCCAGACCAGGCAACACCCTGGTAAACCTCTTCTGTACCCTCTCCAAAGCCTCCACGTCCTTCTGGTAGTGTGGCGACCAGAATTGCAATCAATATTCTAAGGGTGGCCTAACTAAAGTTCTGTACAGCTGCAGCATGACTTGCCAATTTTTATACTCTATGCCCCGACCGATGAAGACAAGCATGCCGTATGCCTTCTTGACTACCTTATCTACCTGCATTGCCACTTTCAGTGACCTGTGGACCTGTACGTCCAGATCTCTCTGCCTGTCAATGCTCCTAAGGGTTCTGCCATTTACTATATACCTCACACCTGCATTAAACCTTCCAAAATGCATTACCTCACATTTGTTCAGATTAAACTCCATCTGCCATTTCTCCGCCCAAATCTCCAACCCATCTCTATCCTGCTGTATCCTCTGACAATCCTCATCACTATCCGCAACTCCACCAACCTTTGTGTCGTCCGCAAACTTACTAATCAGACCAGCTACATTTTCCTCCAGATCATTTATATATACTACAAACAGCAAAGGTCCCAGCACTGATCCCTGCGGAACACCACTAGTCACATCCCTCCATTCAGAAAAGCACCCATCCACTGTTACCCTCTGTCTTCTATGACCGAGCCAGTTCTGTATCCATCTTGCCAGCTCACCTCTGATCCCATGTGACTTCACCTTTTTTACCAGTCTGCCATGCGGGACCTTGTCAAAGGCTTTACTAAAGTCCATATAGATAACATCCACTGCCCTTCCTTCATCATCTTCGTTACTTCCTCAAAAAACTCAATCAAGTTAGTGAGACACAACCTCCCCTTCACAAAACCATGCTGCCTCTCACTAATAAGTTCGTTTGTTTCCAAATGGGAGTAAATCCTGTCCCGAAGAATCCTCTCTAATAATTTCCCTACCACTGACGTAAGGCTCACCGGCCTATAATTTCCTGGATTATCCTTGCTACCCTTCTTAAACAAAGGAACAACATTGGCCATTCTTCAGTCCTCTGGGACCTCACCTGTAGCCAATGAGGATACAAAGATTTCTGTCAAGGCCCCAGCAATTTCTTCCCTTGCCTCCCTCAGTATTCTGGGGTAAATCACATCAGGCCCTGGGGACTTATCTACCTTAATGCTTTGCAAGACGCCCAACACCTCCTCCTTTTGAAAAATGAGATGACTGAGACTATCTGCACTCCCTTCCCTAGGCTCATCATCCACCAAGTCCTTCTCTTTGGTGAATACTGATGCAAAGTACTCATTTAGCACCTCGCCCATTTGCTCTGGCTCCACACATAGATTCCCTCCTCTGTCCTTGAGTGGGCCAACCCTTGCCCTGGTTACCCTCTTGCTCTTTATATATGTATAAAAAGCCTTGGGATTTTTTAAAATCCTGTTTGCCAATGACTTTTCATGACGCCTTTTAGCCCTCCAGATTCCTTGCTTAAATTCCTTCCTACTGTCTTTATATTCCTCAATGGCTTCCAGACCTTACGAATGCTTCCTTTTTCTTTTTGACTAGGCTGACAATATCCCGCGTTATCCAAGGTTCCCGAAACTTGCCAAACTTATCCTTCTTCCTCACAGAAACATGCTGGTCCTGGATTCTAATCAACTGACGTTTGAAAGACTCCCACATGTCAGATGTTGATTTACCCTCAAACAGCCGCCCCCAATCTAAATTCTTCAGTTCCTGCCTAATATTGTTATAATTCGCCTTCCCCCAATTTAGCACCTTCACCTGAGGACTACTGTTATCCTTATCCACAAGTACCTTAAAACTTATGGAATTATGGTCACTGTTCCTGAAATGCTCCCCTACTGAAACTTCGACCACCTGGCCGGGCTCATTCCCCAATACCAGGTCCAGTACGGCCCCATCCCTAGTTGGACTATCTACATATTGTTTCCAGAAGCCCTCCTGGATGCTCCTTACAAATTCTGCCCCATCCAAGCCTCTAGCACTAAGTGAGCCCCAGTCAATATAGGGGAAGTTAAAATCATCCACCACTACAACCCTGTTCCCTTTACTTCTTTCCAAAATCTGTCTACATATCTGCTCCTCTACCTCCCGCTGGCTGTTGGAAGGCCTGTAGTAAACCCCCAACATTGCGACTGTACCCTTCCTATTCCTGAGCTCCACCCATATTGCCTCGCTGCACGACCCCTCCGAGGTGTCCTCCCGCAGTACAGCTGTGATATTCTCCTTAACAAGTAATGCAACTCCCCCACCCCTTTTACATCCCCCTCTGTCCCGCCTGAAGCTTCTAAATCCCGGAACATTTAGCTGCCAATCCTGTCCTCCCCTCAACCAAGTCTCTGTAATAGCAACAACATCATATTTCCAAGTACTAATCCAAGCTCTAAGTTCATCTGCCTTACCTGTTATACTTCTTGCATTGAAACAAATGCACTTCAGACCACCAGTCCCGCTGTGCTCTGCAACATCTCCCTGCCTGCTCTTCCTCTCAGTCTTACTGGCCTTATTTACTATGTCCTCCTCATTTATTTCACTCGCTGTCCTACTGCTCTGGTTCCCACCCCCCTGCCACACTAGTTTAAACCCTCCCGAGTGATGCTAACAAACCTCGCAGCCAGGATATTTGTGCCCCTCCAGTTTAGATGCAACCCGTCCTTCTTGTACAGGTCCCATCTGTCGCTGAAGAGAGCCCAATGGTCCAGATATCTGAAACCCTCCCTTCTACACCAGCTGCTCAGCCACGTGTTTTGCTGCACTATCTTCCTATTTCTAGCCTCACTGGCACGTGGCACAGGGAGTAATCCAGAGATTACAACCCTAGAGGTCCTGTTTTTTAACTTACTACCTAACTCCCTAAACTCCCCCTGCAGGACCTCATCACTCTTCCTGCCTATGTCATTGGTACCGATGTGTACCACAACCTCTGGCTGTTCACCCTCCCCCTTCAGAATGCCCTCTGTCCGTTCAGAGACATCCTTGACCCTGGCACCAGGGAGGCAACATACCTTCCTGGAGTCTCTTTCACGTCCACAAAACGCCTATCTGTGCCCCTGACTATAGAGTCCCCTATAACTAGTGCACTCAGACTCCGTTCGCACTGCACTGAGGGTCCGTTCACACTGCACTGAGTGTCCGTTCACTGCGAGTCCATTCACACTGCACTGAGTGTCCATTCACATTGCACTGAGTTTCCATTCACATTGCACTGCGAGGCCATTCACAATGCACTGAGTGTCCATTCACAATGCAGAGTGTCCATTCACAATGCACTGAGTGTCCATTCACAATGCACTGCGAGGCCATTCACAATGCACTGCGAGGCCATTCACAATGCACTGCGAGGCCATTCACAATGCACTGCGAGGCCATTCACAATGCACTGCGAGGCCATTCACAATGCACTGCGAGGCCATTCACACTGCACTGAGTGACCATTCACACTGCACTGAGTGTCCATTCACAATGCACTGCGAGTCCATTCACAATGCACTGCGAGTCCATTCACAATGCACTGCGAGTCCATTCACAATGCACTGCGAGTCCATTCACAATGCACTGCGAGCCCATTCACACTGCACTGCGAGTCCATTCACACTGCACTGAGTGTCCATTCACAATGTACTGCGAGTCCATTCACACTGCACTGAGTGACCATTCACAATGCACTGCGAGTCCATTCACACTGCCCTGAGTGTCCATTCACACTGCACTGAGAGTCCATTCACAATGCACTGCGAGCCCATTCAGACTGCCCTGAGTGTCCATTCACACTGCACTGCGAGTCCATTCATACGTCATTCAGAGCTATGCAGATGGTACTGAGAGTACATTCACACTGCACTGTGGCTCCATTCACTCGGCACTGAGGCCATTAGGCCGCGAACCTCGGGTTTTATTTATTGCTCCTCTCCGCTGCACTCCCGGAAGTTAAGTGCTGCAGCCCGCGATCCTCGGGCTATATTTATCCGCTCCGCGTTCTTCCTGCACGTCTGCTGCTCTCCTGCAAGGTAAGATCACACTAAGGCTAATGTATACTCTGAGCTGAGATTGAGTGGGATTTTCTATTTTCAGCTATGATGGATCTCAGAGGAGGGCAGTGGAATGTGGTTGGAATGATCTCCCTGAACTGGGCTGCGACCAGAGTCCTAGCAGAAAGGAGAAATAGGGTGGTCACAGGGCTTTAAACATATGAAGTGGGGTGAGGACTCCGGTGGAAGAGTAGAACTATAGTTCAAAAACAAACAGAAAGGGAAAGGGCAGACGAACAGTCAGAAATTGTGTTCTAGACACAGCAAGTAAAGGGAAAAACTAAGAGATATAAACTAACTAAACCAGGAGAGGGAAATAGGAAACGTATGAGTAAAACATTAGAGCTGAAGGGCAGGTTCGGGTGGGTGACCAAATAAGTGGAGTATAGGAACAAATTGAATGAACTGCAGGTGCAAATCTAATTTGGAGGTTGTGACAAGGCAGTCATTATGGAGACTGGGGACGAAATATCCCAGGATGTAAGTTTCACAGGAAAGATATGGAAAATGGTGGAGGGAGAGAAGTAGCCGAAATACTTAATGATGAAATGACTTCAATGGTAAGAGGGTACAATGAGAGGTAAGCAGACAGTGGAGACTTTATGGGTAGTGTGATGGAAATCACACCTGCCAAATGGAAACACATTAATTTCGTTATAGGGGACATTACTTGAAACTTTTTTACTGGACATTGCAAAGAACTTGTTTTTTAAAAAAAAGAACTGAATGGCTGAAAATATGGTTGCACATTTGCATTCTGAAAAAAACAGGACCAGCTGAGAGACAAATGAGAGACAATGGGAGTGCCCACTGATTCAATTAGTAGGATGGGTTTTGTCAATAGTGGTAATCAACATTCTTGGACTGTGTAAGAGCCAGAACTCCACCCCCCATTGAGTATGTATGGAAAGCTTTGAAATCCAACAACCCTCCAAGAAGGTGCTGTTTCTAACAAGGAGATGGTCACATGACCTACCTGCTGACCAGACTGAGGCTTTTTGAATTGTACCACACAGAAAGGAAAAAGATTGCAACTAGACTGGCAGAAGAAAAAGTCTCTCTCTCTCTCTGCAGCAAAGTCCCAGGGAACCCACAGTGATAACTCAGACTTCAAGACTACTTCAGCCTTCTGGTACCAGAGAAACAAGTCTGGAATTGCGCACATGGCCCCAACGAGGACTCCCAGAGCTTAACTTCAATCAAGGACATTACATCAAAGACACAAAAGAGAGTACCTGTATGCCATTTATTGCCAACTTACTTCAAACCCACTCCCTAATTCTTTCTTTCCCTCTGTATCTACTTGTGTGTGCGTGCCTCTCATATACATGTGAGCATGTATGCTTTGTGTCCTTTAGTCATTTTAACCAGTTTAGAGTGATAAGGTTAATAAACTTACATCTTTAAACCTGGGGCGGCACAGTGGCGCAGTGGTTAGCACCGCAGCCTCACAGCTCCAGCGACCCGGGTTCAATTCTGGGTACTGCCTGTGTGGAGTTTGCAAGTTCTCCCTGTGTCTGCGTGGGTTTCCTCCGGGTGCTCCGGTTTCCTCCCACATGCCAAAGACTTGCAGGTTGATAGGTAAATTGGCCATTAGCAATTGCCCCTAGTATAGGTAGGTGGTAGGGAAATATAGGGACAGGTGAGGATGTGGTAGGAATATGGAATTAGTGTAGGATTAGTATAAATGGGTGGTTGATGGTCAGCACAGACTCGGTGGGCCGAAGGGCCTGTTTCAGTGCTGTATCTCAAAACTAAACTAAACTAAAACCTGTCTGGTTCATTTGCAATTGTATTGAGAGTGCAGTGAGCAAGGGCTCACTGAGGTGGTAAGTAAAAATCACTGTGTTTTAAAAGATAAACCCTATTATGGTCAAACCAGAGAAGGGGAGAGAGGGGAGCCTGAGACCCCCTTCCTCACCTGGTCATAACAGTAGAATCAAGAAATAGAAAAGGATTTAAGACTGTAGTGGGAGATGTCTTACTGCAGTTATACAGGGCCTTGGTGAGACCACATATGGAGTATTGTGTGCAGTTTTGATCTCCATATCTGAGGAAGGATGTTCTTGCCATGGAGGGAGTGCAAAGAAGATTTACTAGGCTGATTCCTGGGATGGCAGGATTGACGTATGAGGAGAGATTGGGTTGACTAGGCCTATATTCACTAGAGTTTAAAAGAATGAGAGGGGATCTCATAGAAACCTATAAAATTCTAACAGGGCTAGACAGGCTAGATGCAGGGAGGATGTTCCCGATGGCTGGGGAGTCCAGAACCAGGGGTCACAGTCTCAGGATATGGGGTGTGCCATTTAGAACTGAGATGAGGAGACATTTCTTCACTCAGAGGGTGGTGAACCTGTGGAATTCTCTACCGCAGAAGTCAGTGGCGGCCAAGTCATTAAATATATTCAAGAAGGATATAGATATATTTCTTAATGTCAAAGGGATCAAGGGATATGGGGAGAAAGTGGGAACAGGGTACTGAATTAGACGATCAGCCAGGATCTTTTTTGAATGGCAGAGCAGGCTTGAAGGGCCGAATGGCCTATTCCTGATCCTATTTTCTATGTTTCTATGTTGCGTACAAGCCCCCTGATCTATGAAGTGGCAGATTATATCAATGCAGAGATTAGACAAGCATGTAGCAAAGGCAGAGTGGTTTTAATGGGGGATTTGAAATTTCATGTAGATTGGGATAGCAGATGAGGACCTGCCACAAAGGTAGTGATTTTCTTCAGTGTATCCGGGATAGTTTTCTGTAACAATGGCCAGAATTATCCCAGCCCCATGGAGGCGGGTTTGGAGATGGGGGGAGCTGGGAATTTTAGATATGAAAGCATTGGGACAGCTTCCCAATGGGTTCCCACCTCTTTGTGCTTTTCCCGGAGATGGGAGTGCACTGGCAACAGCAACCCACCCAGCAGTGGAAGGCAGATCGTTAAGCCAGTGAGTGAGGTCGTGAGGTATAGGTGGCATTGTAAGCAGTGTACGTGGAAGTATTTCGTGAGTGGACTGCAATCTTTCCGGGGTCATCCTGTTGTGTCCATACTCTGGCAAGTAAAAGGAGGCTGCACAGCGGGAGGTGGGGCTGCATTATATTTGATTGAGATTTAAATGTTACCAGCAGAAAATGGCAAAGCTACTGTCTTCCCAAGTCACAGCTTTGTCATTGACAGTGGAATTCCTGGAGATGACGTCTCTAATCCCCATGGGCCTCATGATGTCTCGGCCACTCCCTTGGTACTGAGGGCAGCTCCAGTACTTCCCTGCCACTCCTGCTGCTTGAGCCTCAGCACCGCTCCCACTGGTCACACTGTGGGGGATGCTATCCCCCTGCCACTGGACCATGCAGATCTCCCACTGGTCACACCGTGGGGGCTGCTATCCCCCTGCCAGTGGACCATGCAGCGCTCCCACTGGTCACACCGTGGGGGCTGCTATCCCCCTGCCAGTGGACCATGCAGCGCTCCCACTGGTCACACCGTGGGGGCTGCTATCCCCCTGCCAGTGGACCATGCAGCGCTCCCACTGGTCACACCGTGGGGGCTGCTATCCCCCTGCCAGTGGATCGTGCTGTCCTGAACCCACCTGCGTCCTTAATTGGACAGTGAATGTGGAGGCTCCTATCAATTGGCTGCCTCCCGTAAGATTGTACCGGATGGCGCACCGCAGACACGAGTGGGGTCAGGGTCCTGACGCCCAAGAATTTTATAAGTCTAGAAGATTCTGGCCAAGATTTCCTTGAACCAACAAGGTGCCAGACCATATTAGATATAGTAATGAGTAATGAACCAGATTGAGTTGACAGTCTGTTCCCCATATCCCTTGATTCCCTGAGAGATCAAAAATCTGTCTATCCCAGCTTGAAATGTATTCAACTGATGGAGCATCCACAACCCTCTGGGGTAGAGAATTCCAAAGATTCACAACCCTTTGAGTGTAGTAATTTCTCCTCATCTCAGTCCTCAATGATCAGCCCCTTATCCTGAGACTGTGTCCCCGTCTTTTAGATTCCCTTATCAGCAGAAATAATCTCTCAGTCTCTACCCTATCCAGCCCCTTTAGAGTCTTAAATGTTTCAATGAGATCACCTCTCATTCTTCTAAACCCCAAAGAATACAGGCCCAATTTTTTTTTAATTCTTTCATGGGATGTGGGTGTTGTTGACAAGGCCAGCATTTGTTGCCCTTGACAACTGAATGGCTTGCTAGGCCATTGCAGAGGGCAGTTAAGAGTCAACCACATTGCTCTGGGTCTGGACGTGACATGTAGGCCAGACCAGGTAAGGGTAGCAGATTTTCTTCCCTAAAGAACATTTGTGAACCAGATGGGTTTATTTTACAACAATTAATGACAGTCTCATAGCACCATTATGGAGACGAGCTTTCAATTGCAAATTTTTATTAATTAATTGAATTTAAATTCTACCAACTGACGTGAGTGGGATGTGAACTCATGTCCCCAGCCCACAACTGTGAATTATTAGTTCAGTGACATTACCACAACATCACCATCTCCCCCTAGCCTCTCAGTATAGAACAACCCCTTCATCCCACAGACCAATCTAGTGAGCCTTCGCTGTACCACCTCCAATGAAAGTGTATCCTTTCTTAAATGTGGAGACCAAAACTGCACACAGTATTCCAGATGTGATCTCACCAAAACCCTGTACAATTGTAGTAATACTTCCCTATTCCTGTACACCAATCCCTTTGCAATAAAGGCCAACATGCCATTTTCCTTCCTAATTGCTTGCGGTACCTGCATGTTAACTTTCTGCATTCCTTGAACAAGCACCCCCAAGTCTCTTTGAACATCGACACTTACAAGTTTCACACCTTTTTAAAAAGTTCTACTTGCTAAAATAGACAGTCATGGATGACTAAAGAAGAAAGAAACAACTTTAAACTAAAGGAAAAACACACAAAAATGCAAACAGCACAGATCCTGGTGAGTGTGAATGATACAAAGAATGGCAAAGGATAACTAAGCAAATAGTAAAAGCTACAAAAAAGGAGTATGAGAAGGAATTTGCAAGTGATATCAAAAGCAACACAAAAAACTTTTACAATTATATCAGGAAAATGAAAGTGGTCAGGAGCAATGTGGGCCCCTTGAAAACTGATAACAGTGATATTGTCAATAAAAATAAGGAAATGACGGACATGTTGAGTAATTACTTTGTGTCAGTATTTACTGTTGAGAAAGAGGTTAGCATGCCAAGGAAACTAATATTGTATTAGGACCAGGAATTCACCATAATTAACATCAGCAAGGTAACAATAATGAAGAAAATAATTGCACTAAAGAGTGACAAATCCCCAGACCCATGTGGGTTCCAGTAGGTGAGAACATTTCAGATGCCCTAAATATAATGTTCCAAAGTTCTCTTGATTCATAAACCCGTTCCTTAAGATTAGAAAACTACACATGTCACTCTGCAATTTAAAAAAGGTGAGAAAGTGAAACCAGGGAATTATAGACCAGTTAGACTAAGCTCTGTTGTCGGGAAATTACTACAATCTATAATTAAGGATCGGGTGACTGAATACCTTGAAAATTTCCAGCTGATCACAGACAGCCAGCATAGATTTGCAAAGGGTGGGCTACACATGACAAATTTGATTAAATTTTTTGAAGAGTTGACTGAAATAGTGGCCAGGGGAATGTCTATCGATGTTATTTATATCATCTTTCAGATACATTGGATAAAGACCCTCACAAGAGACTGTTAGCTAAAGCTGAAGCTCATGGAATTGAAGGCAAATTATTGACCTGGTTAGGAAATTAGCTGAATGGCAGGAAGCAGAGATTAGGATGAATGGGCAGGTACTGTAACTGGCAGGAAGGGACTTGTGGTGTCCCGCAAGGTTCTGTGTTGAGCCCTTTACTATTCACTATATTTATTAATGACTTAGATGATGGGGTAGAGAGCCACATATCCAAATCCGTTGATGACCCAAATATAGGCAGCATTGTAAGCAGTATACATGGAAGCATAAAATTAGAGATTTTGAATTTCAAAATTTGCTGATACCAAACTTGGAGGTGTGACAGACAGTGAGGATGGTACCAATCGACTGCAACAGGACATAGATAGGCTAGCAGAATGGGCAAAAAGTGGCAGATGGAATTTAATACAGAGAAGTGTAAGGTGATGCATTTTGGCAGAAGGGATAGGGAGAGGCAACATATACTTAATGGCACAGTTCTAAAGAGAATATAGGAACAGAGAGACCTGGGGTACATGTGCACCAATCCCTGAAAGTAGTCGAACATATTGAGAGAGCAATTAGTAAAGCAGATGGGATCCTGGGCTTCATGAATGGAGGTATTGAGAACAAAAGCAGAGAAGTTATACTGAACCTTTATAAAGCTCTGGTTGGGCCATAACTAGAGTTTGCATCCAGTTCTGGTCACCACACTTTAGGAAGGAAGTCTTTGAGAGGGGGCAGAGGAGATTTACCAGAATGGTTCCAGGGATGAGGGATTTTATCTACAAGGTTAGGTTGGAGAAGCTGGGGTTGTTCTCCTTGGAGCAAAGGAAATTGAGGCGAGATTTGATAGAGGTGTACAAGATTATGACAGGTTTAAATAAGGTAGACAAAGAAAAGCTGTTCCCATTAGCTGATGATACTAGGACTAGAGACACAGATTTAAGGTTTTGGGCAACAGATACAAGTGGGATGTGAGGAAGAACTTTCTTTATGCAGCGAATGGTAATGACCTGGAACTCACTGCCTACGAGGGTGGTGGAAGTGGAGACGATGAATGATTTCAAAAGGAAATTGGATGGGCACTTGAGGGAAATAAATGTGCAGGGCTATGGGGTTAGAGCAGGGTAATAGAACTGACTGGATTGCTCTACAGAGAGTCAGCATGGACTCAATGGGCCATAATGGCCCTTTGAAAGACGAAGTGAAAGGGCAAAACCGTGGCAAATGAATTTCAATGTAAGCAAACGTGAGGTCATCTGATTTGCATCTAAAAAGGATAGAAGAGGCTACTTTCTAAATAGTTGTTACGGACAGGTTGTAAGGGGTGTGGGTGGTTCCCACTGTTCACCTCCCAACTGACCACAATCGTGTTTTGTTAAAATTATGCCTTAGGGTCAAATAAACAGACAAATTCCAGGTTTTCTTGTAGGTTAGAAAAACAGATAAATATTTATTTTTAAACAAATCCCGAAATAATCGCAACAGCACTCACACACACATTCACCCACACATACATTCATAAGAACAGATAGATAGATAGAGAGAAAAAGGTGAGGTAGTTTAAAGTCCCAAGTGAGGTAAATGTTCATGGTTTACAAAAGAAGAATGTGTCTTCTTGGGAGGAAAAGTTTTTTTTTTAAGTTGCAGGCCTGATTATTCGCAGTCTTGAACTTGGGGAAGTATTGTAGAGCTCTAGTGGTTGTAATACAGTCCAAAGCTGGTGGTGTGTTGTTTGTTACCTTCAGAGATGTTTAGTCTCAAAGTCTCTTTGGAATCTCTCTGCCATGATGGCTAATCCTTTTTTTTATTCATTCACGGGAAGAGGGCATTGCTGGCTAAGCCAGCGTTTATTGCCCGTCCCTAATTGCCCCTGGGAAGTGAGCTGCCTTCTTGAACCGCTGCAGTCCATGTGGGGTAGGTATACCCACAGTGCTGTTAGGAAGGGAGTTCCAGGATTTTGACCCAGCTTCAGTGAGGAAACGGCGAGATAGTTCCAAATCAGGATGGTGTGTGGCTTGGAGGGGAAGTTGCAGGTGGTGATATTCCCATGCATTTGCTGCCATTGTCTTTCTAGTTGCTGGAGGTTGTGGGTTTGGAAGGTGCTGTATAAGGAGCCTTGGTGCATTGCTGCAGTGCATCTTGTAGATGGTACACACTGCGGCAACTGTGCGTTGGTAGTGGAGGGAGTGAATGTTTGAAGGGGTGCCAATCAAGCGGGCTGCTTTGTCCTGGATGGTGTCGAGCTTCTTGAGTGTTGTTGGAGCTGCACCCATCCAGGCAAGCGGAGAGTATTCCATCACACTCTTGACTTGTGCCTTGTGGATGGTGGACAGGCATTGGGAAGTCAGGAGGTGAGTTATTCACTGCAGGATTCCTAGCCTCTGACCTGCTCTTGTAGCCACGGTATTTATATGGCTACTCCAGTTCAGTTTCTGGTCAATAGTAGCCCCTAGGATATTGATAGTGGGGGATCCAGCAATAATAATGCCATTGAATGTCAAGGGGAGATGATTAGATTTTCTCTTGTTGGAGATGGTCATTGCCTGGCACTTGCCACTTATCAGCCCAAGCCTGGATATTGTCCAGGTCTTGCTGCATTTCTACACGGACTGCTTCAGTATCTGAGGAGTCGCAAATGGTGCTGAACATTGTGCAATCATCAGTGAACATCCCCACTTCTAACCTTATGATTGAAGGAAGGTCATTGATGAAGCAGCTGAAGATGGTTGGACTTAGGACACTACTCTAAGGATCTCATGCAGTGATGTCCTGGAGCTGAGATGATTGACCTCCAACAACCACAACCATCCACCTTTGCGCTAGGTATGACTCCAAACAGCAGAGAGTTTTCCTCCTGATTCCCATTGACTCCAGTTTGCTAGGGCTCCTTGATGCCATACTCGGTCAAATGCTGCCTTGATGTCAAGGGCAGTCACTCTCACCTCACCTCTTGAGTTCAGCTCTTTTGTCCATGTTTGAGTCACTTTAGACCTTGACTGTTTCTAGCTTTTTGCTATGTCATGCATGTAATAAGATCAGGAGCTGAGTGGCCCTGGCGGAACCCAAACTGAGCGTCACTGAGCAGGTTATCGCTAAGCAAGTGCCGCTTGATAGCACTGTCGATGACACCTTCTATCACTTTCCTGATGATTGAGAGTAGGCTGATGGGGCGGTAATTTGTCGGGTTACACTTCTTCTGATTTTTGTGTACAGGACATACCTGGGCAATTTTCCAGATTGCTGGGGAGATGCCAGTGTTGTAGCTATACTGGAACAGCTTGGCAAGGATGTGGCAAGTTCTGGAACACAGGTCTTCAGTACTGTTGCCGGAATATTCTCAGAACCCATAGCCTTTGCAGTATCCAGTGCCTTCAGTCGTTTCTTGATATCATGTGGAATGTGCAGGGTTCTTCTCTTGTCTGCTGGATCCTTCTCACAGGCTTTCTGTGATGTTGGCTTGATCTCTCTCTGTCTCTGTCTCTGTCTGTCTCTCTCTCTCCAGAGAGCTACCTTTTTAAGGTCGAAAGCTATTACCTTGGTGTTTCTGTTAGGAGATCCTTGGCCCTCTCCTCTGTTCTGACCACAAAATGAGTCAGGGTGATAGCCATGGCCATTGTTTGATCCTTGAATGGGAATTATTCTGTTATGAGGTTGCTGCTTCACACTTTGCTTATCTTGGTTTGGCTATGAGTCAGACTATCTCCAACATCCTCTGTTCATCCATTCACGTCGATCTGAGTCATTCATATGCAATAGCTCATTTCAATTTCAAAGAGGTTCTCCCCAGAGCTATTTCAGACGAGGTTAACGAGCCTCATCTTTTCAGATGAGTTTGTGTATTTCCAGTACAGGAGGGGGTCACATGGTTGCTGCTCCATTTTGACTGTGGATCACATGTCCCATGTTTTTGTGATTTCGTTGTAACAGTTGACAATTTAACCTCATAATTCCTCCATTTCATTGTTTGTTTATTTCATCACGGCTTCTTCCATGCATGTCATAGTGAAAAGCCAGAAACAGTCAAGGTCTAAAGTGACTTGGAAGTCCCGGTACACAGATCATTAAAATTCCATGAACAGGTGCAGAAAATAATCAAAAAGGTGAATGGAATGCTGGCCTTTACATGTGGAGTACTGGGATACAAGGGGGTAAAGGTCCTGCTTCAGCTATAGCAACCCCTGGTTAGACCACACCTGGAGTTACTGTAAACAGTTCTCAGCACCTGGGAGGGAGTGCAGCTTAGATTTACCAAATGATAACGTGGACTCCAAGGATTAAATTACATGGAGAGATTATACAAACTTGGGTTGTACTCCCCAGAAATTAAAAGGTGAAGGGGTGATTTGATTGAAGTTTTCATGATCTTCAGGGGAACAGAGAGGGTAAATGGGGAGAAACTATTTCTGTTGGTTGGGGAGTTTTGGACTAGGAGCATAGTGTAAAAATTAGAGTCAGAGCTTTCAGGAGTGAAATTAGAAAACATTGCGACACATAAAGGGTGGTAGAAATTTGGAATTCTCTTCCTCAACAACAACAACATATTTCTATCGTGCCTTTAATGTAATAAAACATCCCAAGATGCTTCACAGGAACATTACAAAACAAAGTATGACACCAAGGCACAAAAGGAGATATTGAGTCAGATAACCAAATGCTTAGTCAAAGAAGTAGATTTTAAGGAGTGGCATAAAGGAGGAAAGTGAGGTGGAGAGGCGGAGAGGTGTAGGGATCGTATTCCAGAGCTTGGGGCCTAGGCAACTGAAGGCGCAGCCACCAATAGTGGAGTGATTAAAATCAGGCATGCCCAAGAGGCCAGAATTAGAGGAGTGCAGATATCTTAGAGGGTTGTGGGACTGGAGGAGATTACAGAGATAGGGAGGGGAGAGGCCATGGAGGGAATGAAAACAAGGATGAGAAGTTTAAAATCAAGATGTTGCTTGACCGGGAGCCAGTGTAGGACAGCGAACAGAGGAATGATAGGGGAACAGGACTTAGTGTGAGTTAAGATATCGGAGCAGAGTTTTAGATGACCCCAAGTTTACAGAAGGTAGAATGTGGGAGACCAGCCAGGAGGGCGTTGGAATAGTCAAGTCTAGAGCTAATGTAGGCATGAATGAGGGTTTTAGCTGCAAATGAGTTAAAATTATGATGCGATTAGGCAAGATTTAGGATGCGTAGGATGGGGAAGGAAACTGTAGGGGATGGGCACAATCGAAATGTGGAGCTTATTCAGGGAGCAGCTACTGCATGTCCTTGATAAGTATGTACCTGTCAGGCAGGGAGGAAATTGTCGAGCGAGGGAGCCGTGGTTTACTAAAGAAGTTGAAGCGCTTGTCAAGAGGAAGAAGAAGGCTTAGGTTAGGATGAGACGTGAAGGCTCAGTTAGGGCGCTTGAGAGTTACAAGCTAGCCAGGAAGGATCTAAAGGGAGAGCAAAGAAGAGCGAGGAGAGGACACGAGAAGTCATTGGCGGATAGGATCAAGGAAAACCCTAAGGCTTTCTATAGGTATATCAGGAATAAAAGAATGACCAGAGATAGATTAGGGCCAATCAAGGATAGTAGTGGGAAGTTGTGTGTGGAATCAGAGGAGATAGGGGAAGCGTTAAATGAATATTTTTCATCAGTATTTACAGTAGAGAAAGAAAATGTTGTCGAGGAGAATACTGAGATACAGACTACTAGGCTAGATGGGATTGAGGTTCACAAGGAGGAAATGTTAGCAATTTTGGAAAGTGTGAAAATAGATAAGTCCCCTGGGCCAGATGGGATTTATCCTAGGATTCTCTGGGAAGCCAGGGAGGAGATTGCAGAGCCTTTGTCCTTGATCTTTATGTCGTCATTGTCAACAGGAATAGTGCCGGAAGACTGGAGGGTAGCAAATGTTGTCCCCTTGTTCAAGAATGGGAGTAGAGACAGCCCTGGTAATTATAGACCTGTGAGCCTTACTTCGGTTGTGGGTAAAATGTTGGAAAAGGTTATAAGCGATAGGATTTATAATCATCTTGAAAAGAATAAGTTCATTAGACATAGTCAGCACGGTTTTGTGAAGGGTAGGTCGTGCCTCACAAACCTTATTGAGTTTTTTAAGAAGGTGACCAAACAGGTGGATGAGGGTAAAGCAGTGGATGTGGTCTATATGGATTTCAGTAAGGCGTTTGATAAGGTTCCCCACGGTAGGCTGTTGCAGAAAATACGGAAGTATGGGATTGAAGGTGATTTAGTGCTTTGGATCAGAAATTGGCTAGCTGAAAGAAGACAGAGGGTGGTGGTTGATGGCAAATGTTCATCCTGGAGTTCCGTTACTAGTGGTGAACCGCAAGGATCTGTTTTGGGGCCACTGCTGTTTGTCATTTTTATAAATGACCTGGATGAGGGTGTAGAAGGGTGGGTTAGTAAATTTGCGGATGACACGAAGGTCGGTGGAGTTGTGGATAGTGCCGAAGGATGTTGTAGGTTACAGAGGGACATAGATAGGCTGCAGAGCTGGGCTGAGAGATGGCAAATGGAGTTTAATGCGGAAAAGTGTGAGGTGATTCACTTTGGAAGGAGTAACAGGAATGCAGAGTACTGGGCTAATGGGAAGATTCTTGGTAGTGTAGATGAGCAGAGAGATCTTGGTGTCCAGGTACATAAATCCCTGAAAGTTGCTACCCAGGTTAATAGGGCTGTTAAGAAGGCATATGGTGTGTTAGCTTTTATTAGTAGGGGGATCGAGTTTCAGAGCCACGAGGTCATGCTGCAGCTGTACAAAACTCTGGTGAGGCCGCACCTGGAGTATTGCGTGCAGTTCTGGTCACCGCATTATAGGAAGGATGTGGAAGCTTTGGAAAGGGTGCAGAGGAGATTTACTAGGATGTTGCCTGGTATGGAGGGAAGGTCTTACGAGGAAAGGCTGAGGGACTTGAGGTTGTTTTCGTTAGAGAGAAGGAGGAGGAGAGGTGACTTAATAGAGACATATAAGATAATCAGAGGGTTAGATAGGGTGGATAGTGAGAGTCTTTTTCCTCGGATGGTGATGGCAAACACGAGGGGACATAGCTTTAAGTTGAGGGGTGATAGACATAGGACAGATGTCAGAGGTAGTTTCTTTACTCATTAGAGTAGTAGGGGCGTGGAACGCCCTGTCTGCAACAGTAGTAGACTCGCCAACTTTAAGGGCACTTAAGTGGTCATTGGATAGACATATGGATGAAAATGGAATAGTGCAGGTCAGATGGTTTCACAGGTCGGCGCAACATCGAGGGCCGCAGGGCCTGTACTGCGCTGTAATGTTCTATGCTCTATGTTCTAAAAGGGGCGAAATCTGGCAATATTCGAGGTGGAAATAGACGGCCTTAGTGATGGCGTGATATGGGGTCAGAGCTCATCACGGGGTCAAATGTGACACCAAGGTTGTGAACAGACTGGGTTAATCTCAGACTGTTGTCAGAGAGAGGGATGGAGTTGGAGCTAGTCAATGGAGTTTGGAGCAGTGTCCGAAAACAATGGCTTCAGTCTTCCCAATATTTAAATGGAGGAAAGTTCTGCTCATCAGTACTGGATGTCAGAAAAGCAGTCTGATATTATAGCAATAGTAGAGGGATCGAGAGAGGTCGTGATGAGGTAAAGCTGAGTGTCTTCAGCTTACACATGAAAACTAATGCTGTGCTTTCGGATGATTTCGCTGAGAGTCAGCATGTGGATGAGAAATAGCGGGGGAGAAAGAGTAGATACTTGGGGGACATCAGAGGTAACGGTGTGGGAGCAGGAATAGAAGCCATTACAAGTGATTCTCTGGAACTGATTAAATAGATAAGAATGGAACCAAGTGAGAGCAGTCCCACCCAGCTGGACGACAGTGGAGAGGCATTGGTGGAGGATGTTGTGGTCAACCGTGTCAAAGGCTGCAGACAGGTCGAGAAGGACGAGGAGGGAAAGTTTACCTTTGTTATGGTCACATAGAATGTAATTTGTGACTTTGTTCAGAGCTGTTTTGGGCTGGAAACCTGATTGGAAGGATTCAAACATGGGGTTCCAGAAAAGGGGGCCATCAGCAGCAGCAGAATTGTCCTCAACCACAATCTGTAACCTCATGGCCCGGCATATCCCCCACTCTACCATTACCATCAAGCCAGGAGACCAACCCTGGTTCAATGAAGAGTGCAGGAGGGCATGCTGGGAGCAGCACCAGGCATACCTCAAATTGAGATGTCAACCTGGTGAAGCTACAACACAGGACTGACTATCTGTGTGCCAAACTGCGTAAGCAGCATGCGATAGACAGAGCTAAGTGATCCCATAACCAACGGATCAGATCTAAGCTCTGCAGTCCTGCCACATCCAGCTGTGAATGGTGGTGGACAATTAAACAACTAACTGGAGGAGGTGGCTCCACAAATATCCCCATCCTCAATGATGGGGGAACGCAGCACATCAGTGCAAAAGATAAGGCTGAAGCATTTGCAACAATCTTCAGCCAGAAGTGCCGAGTTGATGATCCATCTCGGCCTCCTCCTGAAGTCCCCAGCATCACAGATGCCAGACCTCAGCCAATTCGATTCACTCCACGTGATATCAACAAACAACTTAAGGCACTGGATACTGCAAAGGTGATGGGCCCTGACAATATTCCGGCAATAGTTCTGAAGACCTGTGCTCCAGAACTAGCCACGCCCCTAGCCAAGCTGTTCCAGTACAGCTACAACACTGGCATCTACCCGGCAATGTGGAAAATTGCCCAGGTATGTCCTGTACACAAAAAGCAGAACAAATCCATCCTGGCCAATTGCAACCCCATCAGTCTACACTCAATCATCAGTAAAGTGATGGAAGGTGTCATCAACAGTGCCATCAAGTGGCACTTGCTCAGCAATAACCTGCTCAGTGACACTCAGTTTGGGTTCTGCCAGGGCCACTCAGCTCCTGACCTCATTACAGCCTTGGTACAAACATGGATAAAAGAGCTGAACTCAAGAGGTGAGGTGAGAGTGACTGCCCTTGACATTTGACCGGGTGTGGCATCAAGGAGCCCTAGCAAAACTGAGGTCGATGGGAATCAGGGGGAAAACTCTCCACTGGTTGGAGTCATACCTAGTGCAAAGCAAGATGGTTGTGGTTGTTGGAGGTCAATCATCTCAGGTCCAGGACATCACTGCTTGTGTTCCTTAGGGTAGTGTCGTAGGCCCAACCATCTTCAGCTGCTTCATGAAAAGAAGGGAACCGATTTGGGAGGTGACAACACAATCAAGGATTTTGGAAAGGAAAGGGAGGTTGGAGATGGGACGGTAGTTTGCAAGGACAGTGGGGTCAAAGGTTGTTTTGTTTGAGGAGAGCGGTGATGACAGAAGATTTAAAGGAAAGAGGGACAACACCTGAAGATAGAGAACCAGTTATAATATCAGCTAGCATGGAGACCAGGAGGTGAAGTTGTGTGGTCAGCAGTTAGTGGGAATTTTTCTTTTTTATTCCTTTCATGGGATGTGCGCATCGCTGGCTCGGCCAGCATTTATTGCCCATCCCTAATTGTCCTTGAAAAGGTGGTGGGGTGAGCTGCCTTCTTGAACCGCTGCAGTCCTTACAGTGTAGGTACACCCACAGTGCTGTTCGGAATGGAGTTCCAGGATTTTGACCCAGTGACAGTGAAGGAACAGTGATATAGTTCCAAATCAGGATGGTGTGTGATTTTGAGAGGAACTTGCAGGTGGTGGTGTTCCAATGCATCTGCTACCCTTGTCCTTCTAGGTGGAAGAGATTGTGGTTTGAAAGGTGCTGTCTAAGGAGCCTTGGTGCATCGTTGCAGTGCATCTTGTAGATGGCACACACTGCGGTCGCTGTGCATCGGTGATGGAGGGAGTGAATGTTGAAGGTGGTGGATGGGGTGCCAATCCATCGGGCACCTTTTGTTCTGTATGGTGTCGAGCTTCTTGAGTGTTGTTGGAGCTGCACCCATCCAGGCAAGTGGAGAGTATTCCATCACACGCCTGACTTGTGCCTTGTAGATGGTGGACAGGCTTTGTGGAGTCGGGAGGTGAGTTACTTGCTGCAGGATTCCTAGCCTCTGACCTGCTCTTGTAGCCACGGTAGTTATCTGGCTCCTCCAGTTCAGTTTCTGATCAATGGTAACTCCCAGGATGTTGATAGTGGGGGATTCAGCGATGGTAATTCCACTGAGTGTCAATGGGAGATGGTTAGATTCTCTCTTGTTGGAGATGGCCATTGCCCGGCACTTGTGTGGCGCAAATGTTGCTTACCACTTATCAGCCTACGCCTGAATATGATCGAGGAAGCAGCAGGTGGGTCTCATTGACAAAATGAGCTCAGAGAGGGCAGAGAGAGATAAACAGAAACTAGATAAAGAGGGGGTGCATTGCAGGAAGTTTGGCCAGGTGGGCTAGTAGAAGGGAGGGACGTGGCAGAGGCAGCTGATTGGATGATCTCAATCTTGGTGATAAAGAAGTCCATGAGCTCCTCGCACATATTGTTGGAGGTGAGGAGTCAGTGGAAAGGGGTTTAGGACAATGGTTTGCAGTCGAGCAAAGAAGCTGGGGGTTGTCTTTGCATTTCAGGATGCTCCTGGAATAGCGAGCAGTTCTAGCAGACGAGAACTAGACCTGATTGTGTTTTAAGTGTTTCCATAAACGGAGATTGATTTTTGATCGATTCTTAATTTTAAAACTGAGATTGATAGACTTTTGTTAACAAAAGGTATTAAATAATACAAAGTGACTCCTGACAACACAGCGGCCCGCTGACGTCATCAGAACGCTCCTAGCTGTGCACATGCTCAAACGGTCTCCTGCACTCTGAGATGCTGCACATGCACAGCCAACGTCTTGCCTTGCCAGGACTAACTGGTGCATGCGCAGCCACTCACTCCACTCGCTCGCTTCCTGCTTCCTCCAGACGCCAGCTCTAGGCTGCTGGCCACTTCTCTCCTCTCGGCCACTCGCTCTGCCCGAAGAAGCAAAGCGGGCCACAAGGGGTGACGGGGTGATGTTGGAGCGAGTGGCCGAGAAAAGGGATGCGGCGTGGCCTCGAGCTCGTGTCTGGAGGGATGGGGGCTGGGGGATTGTCTGGAGTGTGGAGGGAGAGCGGTGAGGAAGCGGGGAGTGAGCGCCCAGAGAGCTGGATGGGGCGGGTGGGGAAGTGGGGAGTGAGCGTCTGGAGAGCGGGATGGCACTGAAACTTTACAGAATTCTGGAGGGTGAGCAGCACTGTCAGAGGTTCTGTCCTTCTGCTGAGACTTTAAACAGTGCAATGTTCTCCGAGTATCAAACATGGACATTGTGTGCTGCCGTGGGTTGAAGTTGTTTGGCTGTGATAAATTGAGCAGCGCCATCTTTAATCCTGGCAGCTGCCTGAATGTTGCAAATAGTGATGTTTCAGTGGAAGAGGCTGCATTTGTGTCTGTGCTAGTACAGCGCCACCTAGTGGTTGCATTGTCAGCAAACACAGCCTAAGTAATATGGGACAAAGGTGGGTACATGGAGTGAGGTTGCAGATCAGCCATGATCTCATTGAATGGCAGAGCAGGCATGAGGGATGAATTGGTCAACTCCTGTTCCTATATTCCTATAATGATCAGTTATGTTATAGTCAGGTAACAGTACGATGAGGTCCACGATCAGGTGGGATATCTCTCCGTGATCGGGTGGGATATCTCTCCGTGATCGGGTGGGATATCTCTCCGTGATCGGGTGGGATATCTCTCCGTGATCGGGTGGGATATCTCTCGGTGTTCGGGTGGGATATCTCTCGGTGTTCGGGTGGGATATCTCTCGGTGTTCGGGTGGGATACCGCTCTGTGGTTTGGTGGTGTCTTTCTCCATAGTCAGGTGGGATATTTTTCCTGTCAAGTGGAATATCTCTCCTTAGTTTGGGGATATCTCTCTGTTGTGAGGTGGGATAGCACTGGTGACTTTGGCCAGAGTGGTCTCAGCATGTTGGTGTGATGGGATTTGAACATGGATGGATGAACATGGCTCTGTGGTGATGTGTTTGTGTAAGATACAGATGGCAGGAAGTTAGTAATGGAGCTGTCAATGGAGAGAGCAGTGGGTTCATGGTGGATTATTAAAGGAAGGGGTTGTGATGCTGATTTTAAAAGGGTGGTAATTTGTTTAAGGAGAGGGAATTATGATGATGTCATATTTTTGCATCTTAGTCACCAGATAGTGAGCTACATCTCACACCAGAGGCTTGAGTGCTAAATCCAGGCTGGCAGTCCTAGTGCAGTACTGAGGGTCAGCACTGAGGGAGTGCTGCATTGTCGGAGGGTCAGCACTGAGGGAGTGCTGCATTGTCGGAGGGTCAGCACTGAGGGAGTGCTGCATTGTCGGAGGGTCAGCACTGAGGGAGTGCTGCATTGTCGGAGGG
The DNA here is from genome assembly GCF_036365525.1 of Heterodontus francisci. NCBI lineage: Eukaryota > Metazoa > Chordata > Chondrichthyes > Heterodontiformes > Heterodontidae > Heterodontus > Heterodontus francisci. The sequence goes on along the minus strand of NC_090387.1, from coordinate 93,759,482 downwards.
TCAGCACTGAGGGAGTGCTGCATTGTCGGAGGGTCAGCACTGAGGGAGTGCTGCATTGTCGGAGGGTCAGCACTGAGGGAGTGCTGCATTGTCGGAGGGTCAGCACTGAGGGAGTGCTGCATTGTCGGAGGGTCAGCACTGAGGGAGTGCTGCATTGTCGGAGGGTCAGCACTGAGGGAGTGCTGCATTGTCGGAGGGTCAGCACTGAGGGAGTGCTGCATTGTCGGAGGGTCAGCACTGAGGGAGTGCTGCATTGTCGGAGGGTCAGCACTGAGGGAGTGCTGCATTGTCGGAGGGTCAGCACTGAGGGAGTGCTGCATTGTCGGAGGGTCAGCACTGAGGGAGTGCTGCATTGTCGGAGGGTCAGCACTGAGGGAGTGCTGCATTGTCGGAGGGTCAGCACTGAGGGAGTGCTGCATTGTCGGAGGGTCAGCACTGAGGGAGTGCTGCATTGTCGGAGGGTCAGCACTGAGGGAGTGCTGCATTGTCGGAGGGTCAGCACTGAGGGAGTGCTGCATTGTCGGAGGGTCAGCACTGAGGGAGTGCTGCATTGTCGGAGGGTCAGCACTGAGGGAGTGCTGCATTGTCGGAGGGTCAGCACTGAGGGAGTGCTGCATTGTCGGAGGGTCAGCACTGAGGGAGTGCTGCATTGTCGGAGGGTCAGCACTGAGGGAGTGCTGCATTGTCGGAGGGTCAGCACTGAGGGAGTGCTGCATTGTCGGAGGGTCAGCACTGAGGGAGTGCTGCATTGTCGGAGGGTCAGCACTGAGGGAGTGCTGCATTGTCGGAGGGTCAGCACTGAGGGAGTGCTGCATTGTCGGAGGGTCAGCACTGAGGGAGTGCTGCATTGTCGGAGGGTCAGCACTGAGGGAGTGCTGCATTGTCGGAGGGTCAGCACTGAGGGAGTGCTGCATTGTCGGAGGGTCAGCACTGAGGGAGTGCTGCATTGTCGGAGGGTCAGCACTGAGGGAGTGCTGCATTGTCGGAGGGTCAGCACTGAGGGAGTGCTGCATTGTCGGAGGGTCAGCACTGAGGGAGTGCTGCATTGTCGGAGGGTCAGCACTGAGGGAGTGCTGCATTGTCGGAGGGTCAGCACTGAGGGAGTGCTGCATTGTCGGAGGGTCAGCACTGAGGGAGTGCTGCATTGTCGGAGGGTCAGCACTGAGGGAGTGCTGCATTGTCGGAGGGTCAGCACTGAGGGAGTGCTGCATTGTCGGAGGGTCAGCACTGAGGGAGTGCTGCATTGTCGGAGGGTCAGCACTGAGGGAGTGCTGCATTGTCGGAGGGTCAGCACTGAGGGAGTGCTGCATTGTCGGAGGGTCAGCACTGAGGGAGTGCTGCATTGTCGGAGGGTCAGCACTGAGGGAGTGCTGCATTGTCGGAGGGTCAGCACTGAGGGAGTGCTGCATTGTCGGAGGGTCAGCACTGAGGGAGTGCTGCATTGTCGGAGGGTCAGCACTGAGGGAGTGCTGCATTGTCGGAGGGTCAGCACTGAGGGAGTGCTGCATTGTCGGAGGGTCAGCACTGAGGGAGTGCTGCATTGTCGGAGGGTCAGCACTGAGGGAGTGCTGCATTGTCGGAGGGTCAGCACTGAGGGAGTGCTGCATTGTCGGAGGGTCAGCACTGAGGGAGTGCTGCATTGTCGGAGGGTCAGCACTGAGGGAGTGCTGCATTGTCGGAGGGTCAGCACTGAGGGAGTGCTGCATTGTCGGAGGGTCAGCACTGAGGGAGTGCTGCATTGTCGGAGGGTCAGCACTGAGGGAGTGCTGCATTGTCGGAGGGTCAGCACTGAGGGAGTGCTGCATTGTCGGAGGGTCAGCACTGAGGGAGTGCTGCATTGTCGGAGGGTCAGCACTGAGGGAGTGCTGCATTGTCGGAGGGTCAGCACTGAGGGAGTGCTGCATTGTCGGAGGGTCAGCACTGAGGGAGTGCTGCATTGTCGGAGGGTCAGCACTGAGGGAGTGCTGCATTGTCGGAGGGTCAGCACTGAGGGAGTGCTGCATTGTCGGAGGGTCAGCACTGAGGGAGTGCTGCATTGTCGGAGGGTCAGCACTGAGGGAGTGCTGCATTGTCGGAGGGTCAGCACTGAGGGAGTGCTGCATTGTCGGAGGGTCAGCACTGAGGGAGTGCTGCATTGTCGGAGGGTCAGCACTGAGGGAGTGCTGCATTGTCGGAGGGTCAGCACTGAGGGAGTGCTGCATTGTCGGAGGGTCAGCACTGAGGGAGTGCTGCATTGTCGGAGGGTCAGCACTGAGGGAGTGCTGCATTGTCGGAGGGTCAGCACTGAGGGAGTGCTGCATTGTCGGAGGGTCAGCACTGAGGGAGTGCTGCATTGTCGGAGGGTCAGCACTGAGGGAGTGCTGCATTGTCGGAGGGTCAGCACTGAGGGAGTGCTGCATTGTCGGAGGGTCAGCACTGAGGGAGTGCTGCATTGTCGGAGGGTCAGCACTGAGGGAGTGCTGCATTGTCGGAGGGTCAGCACTGAGGGAGTGCTGCATTGTCGGAGGGTCAGCACTGAGGGAGTGCTGCATTGTCGGAGGGTCAGCACTGAGGGAGTGCTGCATTGTCGGAGGGTCAGCACTGAGGGAGTGCTGCATTGTCGGAGGGTCAGCACTGAGGGAGTGCTGCATTGTCGGAGGGTCAGCACTGAGGGAGTGCTGCATTGTCGGAGGGTCAGCACTGAGGGAGTGCTGCATTGTCGGAGGGTCAGCACTGAGGGAGTGCTGCATTGTCGGAGGGTCAGCACTGAGGGAGTGCTGCATTGTCGGAGGGTCAGCACTGAGGGAGTGCTGCATTGTCGGAGGGTCAGCACTGAGGGAGTGCTGCATTGTCGGAGGGTCAGCACTGAGGGAGTGCTGCATTGTCGGAGGGTCAGCACTGAGGGAGTGCTGCATTGTCGGAGGGTCAGCACTGAGGGAGTGCTGCATTGTCGGAGGGTCAGCACTGAGGGAGTGCTGCATTGTCGGAGGGTCAGCACTGAGGGAGTGCTGCACTGTCGGAGGGTCAGCACTGAGGGAGTGCTGCACTGTCGGAGGGTCAGCACTGAGGGAGTGCTGCACTGTCAGAGGTGCCGTATTCTGGGGAAGAGCAATGTCGCACCCCCTGGTGTCCTGACTAATAATTATTGCTCAAGCAACATCATTGAAACAGCCGACCTGCTCCTTATCAATTGCTGTTTGTGTGAGCTCACTCATTTGCTGCCACATTTCCTACATTACAACAGTGACTACTCTAAAGCTCTTTATGGTGTTGAGGTCATGAAAGGTACTATATGAAATGTAAGACCGTCTTTCCTTCCTTTTACACATTGAGTCAGGGGTCTCAGTCTTTCGAGCTGCTGCATCTATGAAAAGGTTTGCATGTGATCCAGGTGACAGATTAATGTTCTATCAACCTACCAACATCCTATCTCCAGCTATCGCATAGTCTCCCATTCTTTGTAAGATCACTGTGTTAGCCCTGAGGTGCTTTGGCTAGAGCACATGTGAGAGCACAGTTTTTGCTGCAGGGGCAGTGTCATCTCATCTCAACACTGACTGTTCTCTGTGAGCCAACAAGAGATGACCTTCAACTGTCAGGACCCAATAAGCAGGGAACGTGCCTTGAGAAGCGGTAACTCAATCTGATACATCTGAACAGCCTCCAATCAGAGACAGAAAGCTTGTTTGAGTAGAGCAGAATGATGCCCTGATGCCTTGCCTCTCAACCAAGCTCATAAAAATACACTCATGGCTCATTTATCCCACTGTTGTTTGTGGGAGCTTGCTGTGCACAAATTGGGCACTGCCTTTTTTCCTACATCACAACAGCAAGTGAACTTGTTTATTTGCTGAGGTTCCATATTAATGCAATCTCTGTCTTTCTTTCATGTGGTTGAGGAGATCCAGATTGGATGCCTGTCTTCACCAAAGCACCACATTTCTGCGTCTGATTATTCTCAAGGGTGACTATATCATCAATGTGAGGTGATGGAATGGGATTGAAATGAAGAGATGGCTGACCATCATACACGAGGGGCACACTCACAATGCAAATGATACAGGGCCTATTTCTGTGCTGCCTGACAGCACCTTCTGTTTTTCATGCTTGATGCCAGTCCTGTTGTTAGCCTGTTCTGACCAATGCGGTTTCTCTGGGGTCAAGGTCTGTCCTTTCTGCTGGTTTGCACAATTTGTCCAGATTCTGGGACGTCCCCCCAATCACTCAGCGTGTCCCAACTTCCTAAAAAAAGTCTTTGACCAGACTGTATCCCTTTGCCTGGCCACTTCCTGCCCCTTGTCACCGCCTCGCTGCAGTTCTGTAACCTGTCAAACCACTGACCCATTCAGATTGGAAAGGAACTTCCTGCCCCTTGCAGAACCCACACTGAACAATCCAGGACGGCACCAGATCAGAATGATCACAAAATCACGTACAATCTCATCAATGGCAAACGATCAAAATGTGCAGCATTGCAGAAGAATGTCCAAGAGATTCAGTAACTACTTAAGAACATAAGAACTAGGAGCAGGAGTAGGCAATTCAGCCCCTCGAGCCTGCTCCGCCATTCAATAAGATCATGGCTGATCTCATCTCTGCCTCAACTCCACTTTCCTGCCTGTTCTGCATAACCCTTCAACCCTTTACTAATTAAAAATATGTTTATCTCCTCCTCAAATGTACTCAATGTCCCGGCATCCACCGCATTCTGGGGTAGTGAATTCCACAGATTCACGAACCTTTGAGAGAAGCAATTTCTCTCATCTCTGTTTTAAATCTGCTACCCCTTATCCTAAAACTATGACCTCTCATTCTAGATTGCCCCACAAGAGGAAACATCTTCTCTATGTCTACTTTGTCAATCTCCTTTCTCATCTTTTATACCTCAATTAGATCTCCTCTCATTCTTCTAAACTCCAGACAGTAAAGGCCTAAACTGCTCAATCTCTCTTCTTAAGACAAACCCCTCATCTCTGGAATCAATCTAGTGAACCTCCTCTGAACTGCCTCCAATGCAACTACATCCCTCCTCAAGTAAGGGGACCAAAACTGTACGCAATACTCCAGGTGTGGTCTCACCAATGCCTTGTACAGTTGCAGCAACACTTCTCTACTTTTATATTCTATTCCTTTAGCAATAAATGCCAAAATTCCATTTGCCTTCCTTATTACCTGCTATACCTGCATACTAGTTTTCTGCGATTCATGCACGAGGACACCCAGATCCCTCTGCACCGAAGCACTCTGAAATTTCTCTCCATTTAGATAATTTCCCTTTCTATTCTTCTGACCAAAGTGGATAACCTCACACTTATCCACATTAAACTCCATCTGCCAAATTTTGGCCCATTCACCTAACCTATCCATATCCATTTGTAAATTTCTTATTTCTGTATTGCAACTTACTATCCCACCTCGTTTGGTGTCGTCTGCAAATTTGGCTATAGTACCTTCTATCCCTGCATCCAAGTCATTAATATATATTGTAAATAGTTGGGGCCCAAGGACCGAACCCTGTGGCACCCCAAAAGTTACATCTTGCCAACCAGTAAAAGACCCATTTATCCCGACTCTCTGTTTTCTGTTGGTTAGCCAATCCTCTATCCAAGCTAATAAATTTCCCCAAACCCCATGTGATCTTATCTTGTGTATTAACCTTTTGTGCGGCACCTTATCAAATGCCTTCTGGAAGTCAAGATATACTACATCTACAGGATCCCCATTACCCACTTTACTTGTTACATCTTCAAAGAACTCTAGCAAATTAGTCAAACATGATTTACCCTTCATAAAACTATGCTGACTCTGATGGAATGTGTTTTAACTTTCTGAATGTCCTGTTATTACTTCCTTAATAATGGATACTTCACACCCTACCCCTTAAACTCTCAGTTGTGGCTCAGGGTGTAACAGTCATCTGTCTCAATCAGAGTTCAGGGCTTCAAGCCCCACTCAAGAAACTTGAGCACAAAAACATGAAATGCTAATATAAATAATTGATGTAAAAAGTTAACTCTGTTTCTTACTCCACAGATGCTGTCAGACTTGCCAGCACTTTCTGTTTTTATTTCAGATTTCCAACATCTGCAGTATTTTGCTTTTGCACTTGAGTACATAATCCAGGCTGACACTCCAGTGCAATACTGAGGGAGTGCTGCACTGTTGGAGGTGCTGCCTTGCATTAAACTGAGGCCCATCTTCCTTCTCAGGTGGATGTGAAAGATCCCCAGGCACTGTTTCAAAGGAGAGCAGCGGAGTCATCCCCTGGTCAATATTTATCCCTCAAACAGCATCAATAAACAGATTATTTGTCATTATTACATTGCTGTTTGTGGGATCTTGCTGTGCACAAATTGACTGCCGTATATCCTACATTACATCACTGACTACACTACAAAAGTGGTTGAGTGGCTGGAAAGAGCTTTGGGACGTCTGGGGGTGATAAAAGGCTCTATATTAGTGCAAGAAGTTTGGCCCATCACTGCTGTGCCAGCATTTTCTCCTTCGCTGCCTAGCCCAGTTCCATTTATGTTCCCTGTATCTGGTTGTGATAATGGAACAGGAAAGTTGGGAGAAGGATAGTGATGTATGTAGCTGGAGGGTGGAGTGGCATGGCACCGGAGGCCTTGTGATACCCCAAACCTGTTAATGGGCTGGAGCAAATCTACTCCAAGATGGTCCTGGCTGGAGCAGCCAATCTCAAGGCCGGGACATAGACAAAGTTATTAACCTTCAAATAGACTTTTGGAATCTCCCATAAACACAAACAGTGCATATCCATACAGAGACTGGCTATAGCTCCACGACTGCTTATTGAAGGTTAGAGTCATAGAGTTATACAGCACAGAAACAGGCCCTTCGGCCCATCATCTCCGTGCCAGCCATCAAGCACCTACCTATTGTAATCCCATTTTCCAGCACTTGGCTCGTAGCCTTGTATGCTATGGCATTTCAAGTGTTCATCTAAATACTTCTTAAATGTTGTGAGGGTTCCTGCCTCGAACACCCCTTCAGGCAGTGTGTTCCAGATTCCAACCACCCTCTGGGTGAAAATATTTTTCCTCAAATCCCCTCTAAACCTCCTGCTCCCTTACCTTAAATCTATGCCCCCTGGTTATTGAACCCTCCGCTAAGGGAATACGTTTCTTCCTATCTATGCCCCTCATAATTTTGTATTACTCAATTAGGTCCCCCCTCAGCTTTCTTTACTCTAAGGAAAACAACCCCAGCCTATCGAGTCTCTCTTCATAGCTGAAATGCTCCAGCCCAGGCAACATCCTGGTGAATCTCCTCTGCACCCTCTCCAGAGCAATCACATCCTTCCTATAGTGTGGCGACCAGAACTGTACACAGTACTCCAGCTGTGGCCTAACTAGCATTTTATACAGCTCCATCATAACCTCCCTGCCCTTACAGTCTATGCCTTGGCTAATAAAGGCAAGTATCCCATACGCCTTCCTAACCACCTTATCTACATGTGCTGCTGCCTTCAGCGATCTATGGACAAGTACACCAAGGTCTCTCTGACCCTCTGTACTTCCTAGGGTCCTACCATCCATTGTATATTCTCTTGCCGCCTTATACCTCCCAAAATGCATCACTTCACACTTCTCAGGATTAAATTCCATTTGCCACTGCTCCGCCCATCTTACCAGCCTATCTATACCTTCCCGTAATCTAAGGCTTTCCTCCTCATTATTACGACACCACCACTTTTCATGTCATCTGCGAACTTACTGATCATACCTCCTATATTCATGTCTAAATCATTAATGTACACTACAAACAGCAAGGGTCCCAGCAACGGCCCCTGTGGTACACCACTGGTCACAGGCTTTCACTCGCAAAAACAACCCTCGACCATCACCCTCTGCCTCCTGCCACCAAGCCAATTTTGGACCCAATTTGCCAAATTGCCCTGGATCCCATGGGCTCTTACCTTCTTGACCAATCTCCCATGCAGGACCTTATCAAAAGCCTTACTGAAGTCCATGTAGACTACATCAATTGCTTTATCCTCATCTACACATCTAGTCACCTCCTCGAAAAGTTCAATCAAGTTTGTTAGACATGATCTCCCCCTGACTCTCCAAGTGGAGATTAATCCTGTCCCTCGGCATGTTTTCCAATAGTTTCCCTACCACTGATGTTAGACTTACTGGCCTGTAATTATCTGGTGTGAGAGTGAGACGGGGATTTCACTCTGGGCTGTGAATAGTGGGAGTAGCTCACTCATTCTTCACTCCTTCCACTCTCTAAACCTGGACCAGCCCACGAGGGAAATTCTGAGCTGTTAATGCAGATACTATCTGACCCAGCATGCCGAAGATAATCTCTCACCATCCACTCAGTGCATTAGCTCAGCTCTTCCACAGGAGGATGACAATCACACTTTGTTAACCACAAATATCTCACTTTATTTACAGAATTGATGAATCTATTGAGTCATAGAGTCAGAGTTATACAGCACAGAAAGAGGCCCTTCGGCCCATCGTGTCCGTGTTGGCCATCAAGCACCTATCTATTCTAATCCCATTTTCTAGCACTTGGCCTGTAGCCCGTAGATTATACACAGCCTGTTTTATGTTTCCAATTTCTCATCAAATGCTGTTTTTTTTTCACATGTTCACAGAATCACAGAATAATACAATGCAGAAGAGGCCCTTCGGCCCATCGAGTCTGCACCGCTGCATTAAAGACACCTGACCTGTCTACCTAATCCCATTTGCCAGCACTTGGCCCATAGCCTTGAATGTTATGACGTGCCAAGTGCTCATCCAGGTACTTTTTAAAGGATGTGAGGCAACCTGCCTCTACCACCCTCCCAGGCAGTGCATTCCAGACTGTCACCGCCCTCTGGGTAAAAAAGTTCTTCCTCAAGTTCCCCTTAAACCTCCCGCCCCTCACCTTAAACTTGTGACCCCTTGTAACTGACCCTTCAACTAAGGAGAACAGCTGCTCCCTATCCACCCTGACCATGCCCCTCATAATCTTGTATACCTCGATCAGGTCACCCCTCAGTCTTCTCTGCTCCAGTGAAAACAACCCAAGCCTATCCAACCTCTCTTCATAGCTTAAATGTTCCATCCCAGGCAACATCCTGGTGAATCGCCTCTGCACCCCTTCCAGTGCAATCACATCCTTCCTATAATGTGGCGACCAGAATTGCACACAGTACTGCAGCTGTGGCCTTACCAAAGTTCTGGACAACTCCAACATGACCTCCCTGCTTTTGTAATCTATGCCTCGATTGATAAAGACAAGTGTCCCATATGCCTTTTTCACCACCCTATTAACCTGCCCTTCTGCCTTCAGAGATCTATGGACAAACACGCCAAGGTCCCTTTGTTCCTCGGAACTTCCTAGTGTCAGGCCATTCATTGAATACTTCCGTGTCGCATTGCTCCTTCCAAAGTGTATCACCTCACACTTTTCAGCATTAAATTCCATCTGCCACTTTTCTGCCCATTTGACCATCCCGTCTATATCTTCCTGTTACCTAAGACACTCCACCTCACTGTTAACCACTCTGCCAATCTTTGTGTCATCCGCGAACTTACTGATCCTACCCCCCCACATAGTCATCAATGTCGTTTATATAAATGACAAACAATAGGGGACCCAGCACAGATCCCTGTGGTACACCATTGGACACTGGCTTCCAGTTACTAAAACAGCCGTCTGTATTCACTCTCTGTCTCCTACAGCTAAACCAATTTTGAATCCACCTTGTCAAGTTACCTTGTATCCCATGTGCATTTGCTTTCTTGATAAGTCTCCCATGTGGGACCTTGTCAAAGGCTTTGCTGAAATCCATGTAAACTACATCAACTGCACTACCCTCATCTACACACCTGGTCACATGCTCAAAAAATTCAATCAAATTTGTTAGGCATGACCTCCCTCTGACAAAGCCCTGCTGACTATTCCTAATCAAATTTTGCCTCTCCAAGTGGAGATAGATTCTCTCTTTCAGAATTTTCTCTAATAGTTTCCCTACCACTGACGTGAGACTCACTGGTCTGTAGTTCCCTGGCTTATCTCTACAACCTTTCATAAATAGTGGGACCACATTAGCTGTTCTCCAGTCCTCTGGCACCTCCCCTGTGGCCAGAGAGGAATTGAAAATTAGGGTCAGAGCCCCTGCAATCTCCACCCTCGCCTCCCACAGCATCCTGGGACACAAATCATCTGGACCTGGAGATTTGTCCACTTTTAAGCCTTCAAAACCTCCAATACCTTGTCACTCCCTGTGACAATTTGTTCAAGAACCTCACGGTCTCTCTCTAAGTTCCATATCTACATCCTCATTCTCTTGGGTGAAGACAGATGTGAAGTATTCATTCAACACCCTACCAATGTCCTCTGGCTCCACCCACAAATTTCCCCCTTGGTCCCTAATGGGTCCTACTCTTTCCCTGGTTATCCTCTTCCCATTGACATACTTATAGAATATCTTGGGATTTTCCCTACTTTTACCAGCCAGAGCTTTCTCATATCCCCTCTTTGCTCTCCTAATTGCTTTCTTAAGCTCCATCCTACATTTTCTGTACTCCACTAATGCTTCCATTGATTTGCTCTCCTTGTATTTGCTAAAAGCCTCTCTTTTCCTTCTCATTGTACCCTGAATGTTTCTGGTCATCCATGGTTCTCTGGGCTTGTTGCTCCTACCTGTTACCCGAGAGGGAACATGTTGGGCCTGGACCCTCCCCATTTTCTTTTTGAATGCCCCCCACTGCTCTTCTGTGGATTTCCTGACAAGTAACTCTTTCCAGTCTACCTTGCCAGATCCTGCCTTATTTTACTAAAATTCACTCTCCCCAAATCCAAAACCTTTTTTTGTAACTTGTCTATTTCTTTCTCCATAACAAGCTTAAATTGTACCATGTTATGGTCGCTATCACCAAAATGCTTTGTTTGTTTGTATTGCTGAGTTTACCCCCGAGAATGTTGGTTCCTGCAGTAAGAGACCTGTTTTGGCATCCCTTGCCTCCATTGTCTCAACCATGTGTGACCTTCCCCACTGAGTCTTGGCACTTTTCAGCAATGGCTCACTGGATAGCAATCAGGAGAGTGAACCCTGTCTCCGTTTGCATCCTCTCAGTCAAATCAGTGGAACATATGAACATACAAATTAGGAACAGGAGTAGGCCACTCAGCCCCTCGAGTCTGCTCCGTCATTCAATAAGTTCATGGCTGAACTGATTACTCCACATTTCCACCTACCCCGATAACCTTTCACCCCCTTGCTTATCAAGAATCTATCTACCTCTGGCTTAAAGATATTCAAAGAGTCTGCTTCCAGCTCCTTTTGAGGAAGACAATTCCAAAGACTCACGGCCCTCTGAGAGAACAAATTCTCCTCATCTCTGTCTTAAATGGGCAACCCCTTATTTTTAAACAGTGACCCCCAGTTATAGATTCTCCCACAAAGGGAAACATCCTTTCCACATCCACCCTGTCAAGACCCCTCAGGATCTAATATGTTTCAATCAAGTCAGCTCTTAAATCTTCTAAATTCTATTGGATACAAGTCTAGCCTTTCCAATCTTTCCTCTTAAGAACCGATTTCCCCAGCGAGGCAAACCAAACTTACCTGCGCTCCTGGCTCCATGTCCTCGGCTGGGCTGCAGTCCCAGCGGTGGCCACTGCTCCCGGACATGCTGCTGGGACTAAGAGCTGCCAGCCCAATGATTGGCCGGCAGTTCAGTGTGGTGGGACTTCCTCCCTCAAGCGGATGGAAGTCCGGCCTTGGAACAATTAAAGCCTGGGGACCTGTAAAATGCGGGGCGGATCCTCGGGCTGGGTGGAAGCGGGTTCGCCACCGACTTTTACGTCAGTGGCTAGCTCCCGTCCGCCCAGCGTAAAATCCAGCCCAGTGAGTCTGACCAACAAGTGTCTCAGGAGGGGCACCTTATGGCAGGGTGAGAGCCTTAACAGACTCTTATGTGAGAATAGATCCAGTTATGTTATCCAAGGATGTTAAATGGGTCGTCGAGCGGAAACTAGATAAACTTTCTGACAGTGAAATAGACAATCTGATGGCTGGATTTGTCAGTGCAATGATTGAATGCCATATAAGGAAGTCATAAAGTTTATTCCAGATAAGACAGGCCAGAAGAAGTTAAAGATTAAGAATGCGCGGAACCTTCTGGTTTACAGCGCTCACTTTCGCGCTGAGAGATATGAGAGGATTATTAATAAAATAAAGATCAGGAAATAGAGTAGTTAAATCAATGGATCCAAGAGTCCGTTAACCAATAGGATCAAGAAATAGAGAGATTGAACCTGTGGGTTTGAGATTTGGAACTGTGTAACCAGCAGATTACTGCTTTGTTGCAGCAGCAGCAACATGTCTATAACCTGAATGCTGGTGCTGTTGGATTGATGCTCCGGAAATTAAAGACTAGTTAAAACATCAAAAGGAAGAGAATTAATATTTAAGAGAGAATTGAAGATGCTAGTAGGGCGCTCAGAGAGGTGATGAGCAAACCTCAACAGGAGGAGGATAACTCACAGTGCTTCCTGAAAATTTACAATCTACAGGGAAAATTGGGAAAGCAACAGGCAATTTGTCTGCAGTAACCGCAGGAGGCACCATCCTGGCCTCTTGTGAGGATAGTGGAGAGGTAGATTGGGGAGAGTTGAGAAAAAAGGGGCAGCTGACTTTCAGACGTTGCAGTCTGCACCAGTAGCTTGGGTTGTGAAATAGGAGAAGCAATGACCGCAATGGTCATTAACAGAGTAAAGGCCCTGACCCACTCTGATGCAGAGTGCTTGGCTCAAGAACTAGGGTCTAACACATCACAGTGAACCAGTGGTGGGTTATCTCCCGATTGCTGTGAACCAGCGGTGGGTTATCTCCCGATCAGTGTGAGCCAGTGGTGGGTTATCTCCCGATCAGTGTGAGCCAGTGGTGGGCTATCTCCCAATTGCAGTGAGCCAGTGGTGGGATATCTCCCGATCAGCGTGAACCAGCGGTGGGTTATCTCCCGATCAGTGTGAGCCAGTGGTGGGTTATCTCCCGATCAGTGTGAACCAGCGGTGGGTTATCTCCCGATCAGTGTAAACCAGCGGTGGGTTATCTCCCGATCAGTGTGAACCAGCGGTGGGTTATCTCCCGATCAGTGTGAACCAGCGGTGGGTTATCTCCCGATCAGTGTGAACCAGCGGTGGATTATCACCCGATCAGTGTGAACCAGTGGTGGGTTATCTCCCGATCAGTGTGAACCAGTGGTGGGTTATCTCCCGATTGCTGTGAACCAGCGGTGGGTTATCTCCCGATCAGTGTGAGCCAGTGGTGGGTTATCTCCCGATCAGTGTGAGCCAGTGGTGGGTTATCTCCCGATCAGTGTGAGCCAGTGGTTGGCTATCTCCCGATTGCAGTGAGCCAGTGGTGGGTTATCTCCCGATCAGCGTGAACCAGCGGTGGGTTATCTCCCGATTGCTGTGAACCAGCGGTGGGTTATCACCCGATCAGTGTGAACCAGCGGTGGGTTATCTCCCGATCAGTGTGAGCCAGTGGTGGGTTATCTCCCGATCAGTGTGAGCCAGTGGTTGGCTATCTCCCGATTGCAGTGAGCCAGTGGTGGGTTATCTCCCGATCAGTGTGAACCAGCGGTGGGTTATCTCCCGATTGCTGTGAACCAGCGGTGGGCTATCTCCCGATCAGTGTGAGCCAGTGGTGGGCTATCTCCCGATCAGTGTGAGCCAGTGGTGGGCTATCTCCCAATTGCAGTGAGCCAGTGGTGGGTTATCTCCCGATCAGCGTGAACCAGCGGTGGGTTATCTCCTGATCAGTGTGAACCAGCGGTGGGCTATCTCCTGATCAGTGTGAACCAGCGGTGGGCTATCTCCCAATTGCAGTGAGCCAGTGGTGGGATATCTCCCAATTGCAGTGAGCCAGTGGTGGGTTATCTCCCGATCAGTGTGAGCCAGTGGTGGGCTATCTCCCAATTGCAGTGAGCCAGTGGTGGGATATCTCCCGATCAGCGTGAACCAGCGGTGGGTTATCTCCCGATCAGTGTGAACCAGTGGTGGGTTATCTCCCGATCAGTGTGAACCAGTGGTGGGTTATCTCCCGATCAGTGTGAACCAGTGGTGGGTTATCTCCCGATCAGTGTGAACCAGTGGTGGGTTATCTCCTGATTGCAGTGAGCCAGTGGCGGGTTATCTTCAGACGAATCCACCCCGGATTAGAGGAAGGAGACCTTGAAAGAATCATTTCTAGTTCTTTGGTGATCCACATCAAGACCAATTATGATGCGGATGTTTGGAAGAAGGGGCAGCCTCCAAGGATGATATTCAGGCTGTCCTTGATCATTTAGATATTCTAAATTGGAACCTAAATGCACCATTTGGTCAGACCGTACAGGAGAAGGATGAGACCCTAAAGGCATTTGGCAATTGATTGTATGACCTGTACAAGCAATCCAAGAATAGGGCTCTGGCATATGTGGGAGGGATCATGTACAATTTAAAAATATGTTTGTATCTCAGCTACAACCACTGGTGAAGAAGGTGATGGGTACAACCACCCACACAGAGCAACAGTAGGCTATTATAATTGAGACTGCCCAACTCGCATATGAGGCAGTAAGAGACTCCCTGAGAGTGGATACCCCTTTGGCTGTGCATCTAAAGAAAACCGTAGCCGTTGTGAAAGGACCAGAAAAGTATTCCAGGAAAGGACAAGAGGTATCCCGTTACAACTGCTGAAAAGCGGGACACATACTAGGGACTGTTGCTCTTCCATGAAAGAGCCACTGCCACATTCCTGCCCCTTGCCCAACCCAAAACTGTCCGGGGTTGAGCAAATGATTCCCTGATGATCACGGCAATGCCACGGGGGAGGACAGAGGGAGGCAGCCAGTTTATTGTGCTTAACAGGCAACTCCATCTGTGCCCCCCTCAGAGGGTTCTTTTTCCCACCCCACCCTTGCAGAGTCTCTCCAGCCAATGAGGAAAGTAGATCCCCTCCAAACAGCAGTGGGGCTCCAATGTGATAGTCACGGGTGATCTGTGATCCCTGTTGTTTTAAAAGGGGGCCGACAACAGATTACACCAATAGCCATAGGATCAGCCATCACTATCATACACACCTCGCACCCGAAAGCTACCCTGTTGCAGGAAGGGATCGTCTGCTTCGATGGGACTGTGATGACTTCAGCCTATTCAGTAAAGAACTCTCAGCTATAGATGGGAGGTTTGTTCTGGGAGCTCTCGTCACTGGTTTTCATGACTACTCCAGATGGGAGGGGGATTTTGGGAACTGACGTACTGGGCCAGAACGAGGCAATAATTGACTATAATAATAACCTCAAACGGTCAACTTCCTTAGCTGATAGGAAAGGGAGCGTTGTCGAGATCTCGGATGCTCATTCAGTCTTTGCAATTAAAAAAACTGTTGGCCTATGACCCTCTGAGTCACGAAGATGCCAGGGTTGCAGGATAAATCCAGAAACATCTTTTAGTATTCGTCACATGATTACAATCGAACGGCAAGGGAGAAATCTTTAACTGAGCCCCCACACCCCATTTGCTGAGCAATATTTTGTAAGGGCTGGAAGACTAGGAACAGATGAAGCACTTGCGGAATATGAAGACAGTAGGAAGGAAATTAAGCAAGGAGTTAGGAGGGCTAAAAGGGGTCATGAAAAGTCATTGGCAAACAGGATTAAGGAGAATCCCAAGGCTTTTTATACATATATAAAGAGCAAGAGGGTAACCAAGGAAAGGGTTGGCCCACTCAGGGACACAGATGGGAATCTATGTGTGGAGCCAGAGGAAATGGGCGAGGTGCTAAATGAGTACTTCGCATCAGTATTCACCAAAGAGAAGGACTTGGTGGATGATGAGCCTAGGGAAAGGAGTGTAGATAGTCTCAGTCATCCCATTATCATAAAGGAGGAGGTGTTGGGTGTCTTGCAAAGCATTAAGGTAGATAAGTCCCCAGGGCCTGATGGGATCTATCCTAGAATACTGAGGGAGGCAAGGGAAGAAATTGCTGGGGCCTTGACAGAAATCTTTGCATCCTCATTGGCTACAGGTGAGGTCCCAGAGGACTGGAGAATAGCCAATGTTGTTCCTTTGTTTAAGAAGGGTGGCAAGGATAATCCAGGAAATTATAGGCTGGTGAGCCTTACGTCAGTGGTAGGGAAACTATTAGAGAGGATTATTCAGGACAGGATTTATTCCCATTTGGAAACAAACGAACTTATTAGCGAGAGACAGCATGGTTTTGTGAAGAGGAGGTCGTGTCTTACTAATTTGATTGAGTTTTTTGAGGAAGTGACGAAGATGATTGATAAAGGAAGGGCGGTGTATGTTGTCGATATGGACTTTAGTAAAGCCTTTGACAAGGTCCCGCATGGCAGACTGGTGCAAAAGGTGAAGTCACATGAGATCAAAGGTGAGCTGGCAAGATGGATACAGAACTGGCTCGGTCACAGAAGACAGAGGGTAACAGTGAATGGGTGTTTTTCTGAATGGAGGGATGTGACTAGTGGTGTTCCGCAGGGATCAGTGCTGGGACCTTTGCTGTTTGTAGTATATATAAATGATTTGGAGGAAAATGTAGCTGGTCTGATTAGTAAGTTTTCGGACGACACAAAGGTTGGTGGAGTTGCGGATAATGATGAGGATTGTCAGAGGATACAGCAGGATATAGATCGGTTGGAGACTTGGGCGGAGAAATGGCAGATGGAGGTTAATCCGGACAAATGTGAGGTAATGCATTTTGGAAGGTCTAATGCAGGTGGGAGGTATACAGTAAATGGCAGAACCCTTAGGAGTATTGACAGGCAGAGAGATCTGGACGTACAGGTCCACAGGTCACAAAGTGGCAACGCAGGTGGATAAGGTAGTCAAGAAGGCATACGGCATGCTTGCCTTCATCGGTCGGGGCATAGAGTATAAAAATTGGGAAGTCATGCTGCAGATGTACAGAACCTTAGTTAGGTCACACTTAGAATATTGCGTGCAATTCTGGTCGCCACACTACCAGATGGACGTGGAGGCTTTGGAGAGGGTACAGAAGAGGTTTACCAGGACGTTGCCTGGTCTGGAGGGCATTAGCTATGAGGAGAGGTTGGAAAAACTCGGATTGTTTTCACTGGAATGACGGAGGTGGAGGGGCGTCATGACAGAGGTTTACAAAGTTATGAGTGGCATGGACAGAGTGGATAGTCAGAAGCTTTTTCCCAGGGTGGAAGAGTCAGTTACTAGGGGACATAGGTTTAAGGTGCGAGGGGCGAAGTTTAGAGGGGATGTGCGAGGCAAGTGTTTTACACAGAGAGTGGTGAGTGCCTGGAACTTGCTGCCCGGGAGGTGGTGGAAGCAGATACGATAGCGACGTTTAAGAGACATCTTGACAAATACATGACTAGGAAGGGAATAGAGGGATATGGGCCCCGGAAGTGCAGAAGGTGTTAGTTTAGGCAGGTATCAAGATCGGCGCAGGCTTGGAGGGCCGAATGGCCTGTTCCTGTGCTGTACTGTTCTTTGTTCTTTTGTTCTTTATATCACACCCCCAGGGAATGCCTGGGGATACCAATCAATCTCTCCTCCAGCAGGGTGTTGGTAGGCCGGCACTGTCATGACCAAGAACACAAGAAATAGGAGCAGAACAAGACCATATGGCCCATCCAGCCTGCTCCGCCATTCAATACGATCATGGCTGATCTTGTGCTTCAATTCCACTTTCCTCCCCGCTCCCCATCTCCCTTAATTCCCTGCAAGACCAAAAATGTATCTATTCCAGCCTTAAATATATTCAATGATGCAGCATCCACAATCCTCTGGGGTAGAGTATTCCAAAGGTTCTCAACACTTTGAGTGAAGTAATTTCTCCTTATCTCAGTCCTGAATCATTGGCCCTTATCCTGAAACTGTGTCCCCATGTTCTAGATCACTGACCAGTGGGAACAATCTCTCAGCTTCTACCCTATCAAGCCCTTTCAGAATCTTATACGTCTCAATTAGATCGCCTCTCAATGTACTTAGCCTCTCATCACAGGACAACCTCCTCATTCCAAGGACCAATTGAGTAAATCTTCGCTGCACTGCCCCCAGTGCAAGTATATCCTTTCTTAAATAAAAGCAAAATACTGCGGATGCTGGAAATCTGAAATAAAAACAAGAAATGCTGGAACCACTCAGCAGGTCTGGCAGCAGATGCCTCTTTCCACAGATGCTGCCAGACCTGCTGAGTGGTTCCAGCATTTCTTGTTTTTATCCTTGCTTAAATGTGGAGACCAAAACTGCACACAGTATTCCAGGTGTGATCTCGTCAAAACCCTGTACAATTTTAGTAAGACTTTTTTATTCCTGTACTCCAATCTCCTTGCAATAAAGGCCAACATGCCACTTGCCTTCCTAATAGCTTGCTGCACCTGCATGTTAACTTTGTGCGTTCCTTGTACAAGTACCCCGAAGTCTCTCTGAACATCAACACTTCGCAGTTCCACACCTTTTAAAATATATTCTGCTTTTCTATTTTTACGACCAAAGTGAACAACTTCACACTTCCCTACATTATACTGCATTTGCCATCTTGTTGCCCACTCACTTAACCTGTATATATCTCTTTGCAACCTCTCATTATCCTCCCAACAGCTTACCTTTCCACTGAGCTTTGTATCATCAGCAAACTTAGTTGCAGTACTCTTTGTCTCTTCATCCAAGTCATGAATATTGAGCAGGGTTGTCCAACATATGGCCTGTGGGCCAGGATCTGGCCCGCCAAAGGTTTCCATCTGCCCCGCGGGTGTAAACCGTACATGGGGCTGTTCCTCATCCTCACCAGGGCACCGTGACTGGGGATGAGAAATTTCCCATTGTCGTCTTCTTGCTTAAAACGCTACATTTAATGACATGTTCTCCAGACTATTTTGAAGAGTCACTCAAACCATTTCTAAAACATATTGGACTGCAAACTTGGCTTCTTGTGGAGGCTGGGCCTTTATTTTGTATTTAAAAAACATCACACTGTCAGTTTCACAGCCGCTGAAGCAGGAACACGCTTCCCAACATCGGACCGATTCGGGGTTTTCCGACGTTTTTTAAAAAGCCCACCGGAAATCTCCGAATCTGTTCGTTGTTGGGAAGCACGTTCCTGCTTCGGCAGCTGTCAGCTGTGAAACTCAGCAAGATGTTTTTCAACAAACAGACTGAGCACAAAGAGAGAGATGGGGGAGGGGAAAACCGAGAGAGAGAGAGAACAAGGGGAGAGCAGAGAGAGAGGGGGGAGCAGGGAAAGAGATAGAGAGAACAGAGAGGGGGAAACAGAGAGAGAGAGAGGGACAGAGAGAGAGAGAGGGAAAACAGAGAGAGTAGGGTGATCAGAGAGAGAGGGGCAGGAGGGGACAGTGAGAGAGGGGCTGGGAGGGACAGAGAGAGGGGTGTGAACAACACAGAGAGCGGGGAACACAGGGAGAGAAAGAGACAGAGATCAAGATCACTCCTGGCAGATGGCTATCTATCCAGAATACTCTGAATCACTACATCAAGTGTGCAGGCAGAGATTGACTACTGATGCAAGCAAAAACAATCCCAGGTATATCGCTAAATCAGTTTTCAATATAGTGATGAGAAAGTAAGTCAATAAAAGTCTTCTCATTTACAGCTTCTTCATAAAAATGCACATTTGTTTTTGTTTTTATTGGTAAGATAAATTTTTAATGCCTTTATCTTTCGAAATTTGTTCACCGGCCTGCTGGACCGAGCAAAAATCGTAATGTGGCCCTTCGCCGGAGAAGGTTGGACAACCCTGATATCGAGTGTAAATAGCTGTCTGTCAACTTCAAAATGCCCCATTTATGCCCACTCTCTGCATCCTGTCTGTTAACCAATCCTCTATCCACGCTAATATATTACCCCCAACACCATGAGCCCTTATCTTGCCTATTAATCTTTTATGTGGCACGTTATTGAATGACCAATTCACCTATTTGTCCTGTAAAGAAACCGGACGGCATTTGGAGGTTAACCATCGACTCCTGTAAACGTAACTCTGACGCCAGCCTGTTCACCAGTCATAAGGGAAACACCGACACTTTTATCACAGATACCGGCTGCATCTAAGCACTTTTCTACATTGGACATTTCGAATGGGTTTTGGAATCAGGAAGGAGGATCAATACAAGTTTGTGTTTACCTTTGAAGATCAAAGCTATACTTGGATATGTTAACCACAGGGCTTTCAAAATACCCCGACCATCTATATATATATATATATATATATATTAGTGTGTGCAGGCCCGCCAGGGTTTCTCGGAGCAGGACAGTTTACTTCAGTACGTGGATGACCTGCTTCTGGCCTCCACGACTGTGAACTCGCGCAAGGCCCAATTGCTGAAGGAACAAATCACTTTTCTGGGAGTGTCCATCTAACTGGCCGGGAAGGCCCTGAACAACCATAAGGTTGATGTTATACAATGACTGCCTCTTCCAATATCCAAAACAGCACTCTGCTCATTCCTGGGACTGGTAGGGTATCAGCGAAACGTTATTCCTGGATTTGCCGAACTCCCGAAACTGCAACGAACTGCTAAAAGGAAAGAATGACGATATCTGCCCTGTCTGGTTAGAGCTTCACAGTGAAGCAGGAACCACACTTAAAACAGCCGTCATGCAGACGATTTGTCTGATTACACTGGACCCGACTTAACCTTTCCACCTTGAGGTAGGTGCAACTAACTAGAGCATCACTGCTGTTCTCTACCAAGATTAGGCAGACAGATTGTAAATGATCCCATCCCATACACCTCTCAGATTCTTCGAAGGGCTGAGAGAATTTACATGCCTTGTGCGTGGCACTTGCGGCATCACTAACCTGCCAAACCTAATCTGGCAAAGCCCCTCATTCGCCGTTGAATCTGCAAATGAAACCAGGGCATTCACTGGTCTCTTCACAATGGCTCAGCAAATGGACTCATGCATTTTTACAGAGAGATAGCGACATCATCCGTGGCAGACCAAGCTATTGGCTCAACTTTCATTCTATAAGGGAGCCCGCCCCATTGCCCTTGATAAACTTCAAATCACACCCAGTTCAGAAGGAACCTGTCTCCGATGCCCCGGCCATATATATATATGTATATGGGTCCTTGAATTATGTGCACGGTTTGCCCTGCACCAGCTTTGCGAATTGTTTTACCGAACGAGTAATTCAATGCAAACGTAACTGTCATTCATCACAGTATGCAGAAATTGCCACGCTCTTAACTGCTGTAATAGAAACTTCTAACCAAGCTGTAAACATTTGGTCTGACAGCGCCTATGCCATCAGCACCATGTTGTCCCTTCCTCTGTACCACAAGAACGCATACTGCACTGTGGAGGGCAATCCCTTCATTCACAGGCCATTATTTAGCCTGCTCTGGACATCCCTAAAGGAGAGTAGTTAACCTTGTTTTATTGGTAAGGTTTCAGCCCATAAGAAGGGAGATGTCCATAGTGCAGGAAACTCCAAGGCTGATCTGGCAGCCCTGTTGGGTGATCCACAGTTTCACAGTGTTTGGTGTGTCTGTAGCATAATCCTCCTCCTCGCCCCCAACCCCACCAACACAAATCGGACTGTCCTCCAGAATGCCCCGCTGCCAGAGGGACCCTGGACACACTTGCAAATTGGTTTCATCAGACCCTGCCCAAAACCCAAGGGAATCATGCCTATGCCCTTGTCGTGGTGCAGCAGTTTACTAAATAGATTGAAGGTTCCCCTGCAGATCGAATATTGCAATCACTACTGCCGAAAGGTTATTGAGTGAGGTGATGTGTAGGTAGCGAGTGTCATTGCAGATCGATAGTGGTGAGGGTTCACATTTTACTGAAAAATCTTTCACCCATCTGTAAGAAATAATGGGGATAAAACATAAGTTACACATCTCCCAGCAACCCCCCCCCCCCTCCAGTCTTTGGGAGTGGCGGAGAGGGGTCATAGGACCCTGAGAATGATGTTGAAGAAACTATGTGCCGACCACCCCACTCAATTGGCGAGTATGCCTCAACGTGTCTAATGGTGATCCGCTCGACCCCACACAAAACAACGGGGGTATCACCATATCAGACTATGACCAGGAGACTGATGAGAACCTGACCTTGCCATGCATGAGCCCTCTACTCCAAGGGCTATGTAGTTCTAAGTGGTTGGAAAAGGTAATAGAGTATACAAATCAGATGAATCAGTTTGTAGCACAAATTCTGGGGAAGTCAAAGAAGCAGATCAAGAAATACCAAGTGGGAGACATGGTTATGGTCCAGAATTATGGCAAAAAGGAGCATGTCGTTGAACGCAAATGGAAGGGGCGATACCCAATTGTGGACCGCTTGAGTCCCGCAAATTATTTGATTCATTTCCTGGGGTAAAGAAGTTCAAAATACACAAAGTAATATATTAATCAGCTGAAAACTGTGAAAGAATAAATACTTCACCGACCCTGCAAATGTCTTGTACATCAAGTGAGTCAAAAAATGCATAGCTTGGAGTTTGCAGCTTTCCTTAAAAGAAGCCAATGAGAGGTCAATAAGGATATTGTCCCCTCAAAGGGGGAATTTATAAGATTAACACTGAGTTATTAAGACTCCTTTTGTAGTCCAGTGAGGTAGGAAATGTAGAAAAAGAGAATGATATAAATTGATGGGAGAAAGGTCATGGGAAATGATGTCACGTTTTAAATCAGTTGCAGCAGCTAAAAAGCTAAGTCCTTGTAGAAACATCAAATTGTCTGTAGAAGCTAAAAGATCAGATGTGCTGGAACCTTTCTGAGATAAGAGACTATGAGATGTAGCAGCTCAAGATAAGAAGAATGAGAACAATGGTGAATATGGAGAACCTGACATGATCATTTTCAGGCTATTACAGTTAACGTGGAATGTACATGATCAGTGGACAAAAGCATGCGCAGGGCACGACCACCACAGGGATGAGCATGATCGTGCACTGGAAGGGGTTAATTGGATAAGAACCAGGATGAAAGAGATCCTCCTGATTGAACCCAGGCAGCGGAGAAGAACCAGAGACTAGAAGGCAAGAAAAAACAGGAAAAGAGAAAGAAGCTTGAAGATTGAAGACCGAAGAAGCAAGAGGAGATGTGTGCTTTGTGATGTGTGCTTTACCATCTAGACTTAATATGGGTATAAAGCCGGTGTTAACCTGTAAATCACTGCTTGAGTTTATTGCTGTAGTTTGCATGAAGCTTGATAAACTTGTTCTGAAATTGTCTCAGTAAAGTAGTTTCACAACTGAAGTTTGCACCTTGTATATTTCTGCACCAGTAATAGGGAAAAACCTTACAAAATTACATCTTCCTTACTGCCTACAACCTCAGTCTCCTGAAGCAGAAGGATTGGCTAGTCTGAATTTCATGTTGTGCTACTGACTTAAAAGTTGTCAGAATCTTCATCTGTAAAACATGTTTCTTTTGACGTTAATAAATCCAATTAAATAGCGAAGTATTTCATCTTGGTCACTCTCACCTCTGATTACTCTGAAGAGCTTAGAGAGTTAAACCAATTTCCCTACAAAACCCTTGCTATTTCTCATTCTGTTGACTACCAGCTATTGTTAATGTGTACTCTTGGTCTTCTATTTCTCCTTTCCTCTTTGTCTCCCACATCTTTTATAATTCAATAGTCTTTCCCATTATTTCCCCCTATCATTATCATTTGCTTTGAGTCTCAGTCTGTCACTGACAGTTCCAGATTAAATTAGAACTAACTGCTCTGATATGGTCATAAAGTCTGTCTCTCCACAAAAATCCCCCAATGGGTTTTGGGGGGGGGGGGGTGGAAATTGGCATTTCTGAGAACCTCAGAAATAGTGCTGATGACATCAGCAGTTTGAGCTCAGTTTCCTGTATAAATGGAGCAGTAAAAAGGTGCGAGTGAGTCAGGTTCAGACACCCGACCTCTGCTCTCGGACTCACCCACAATGAAGCTGGTCCTGGCAATCCTGATTCTCGTTCTCACCATCAGCATCTGCTCTCAGCAAGTCTCTGCAGGTCAGTTCGTCACTCCTTCATTCATTCATTCACTTTCTCACTCTTTCATCCACTGTGTGTTTTCCAAGTGTTTTGTGCAGTGTAAGTGTGATTCTGGAAATAACACACTTGGATTGTATATAGATGCTGTGACAGTTTGTGAGGGGCAGCCTTTAATACCCACTAATTGGTCCATCTCTTCATTTCAGCTCCCACTATTCCTGTGGGCACTCTATGCTGTGAGCGCTACATCAGAGGACCATTGCCACTAACTCGCCTCGTGGGCTACATAATAGTTCACAGCACTTTTTATTGTTCCCGAGCTGCTGTGATGTGAGTATTGTTTACCAAACACTCTCTGCTCTCTCAAACTACTTCTCTGTGTAATGCTGACTGCTGTTCTGACACTATGATTGGTTGCTGGATAAATCCACTCTTTCTCGATTATAAACCTTCCTCAGATCCACAATGACCCACCACAAAAATCTGACCTTTCCATTTCACAGATTTAAGACTGTAAAGGATCGTCTGGTATGTGCCGACCCGAAGCATCAATGGGTCCAGGAGCGAGTGAGGGATCTGCAAGGGAAGGAGCAGTATGCAGTACCCTAATCCTCCATGATAACCAGTGGTTTGGTGGTGGACCTGAGATGGTGGAGTTCGCTAATCTTAGTACAGACACCAGGTTTCCTGCAACTACAGTTGATGTTTACTGCAGTGAGGATAAAACACAAAAAATCGGATAAATATACAGATAGATTATTATTTCCTAGTTCATTCTTGGCAACTCTTGGCTTGTTGATTTGTGTGACTCCCATGTTGTACTGGATTCTCAGCTTTATTTTTCTGCTTTTGATTTCTGAAACTGATTCCAATAAAACCAATTCTACTTCAAACCTAACCTGCAGATGGTGTCTTCTGTTAGTTTAAACCTCTCTGGAAATATAGTCAAAGTGGAGAGAGAAAGATAAGAACATGTGGAAAACTCAGAGGTATTTAGCTTTGGACTACTACCGAAGTCCAACACATTAAGTGATGGCCCAGCACTGCCTCCTCCAACCCACGTCCATCCCATTGGCCCAGCACTGCCTCCTCCAGCTCTCTTCCATCCCATTGGCCCAGCATTGCCACCTCCAGCCCTCTTGCGTCCCATTGGCCCAGCACTGCCTCCTCCAGCCCCCTTCCATCATATTATCCCAGAACTCCCTCCTCCAGCCCTCTTCCACCCTGCTGGCCCAGCACTGCCTCTTCCAGGCTTCTTCCATCCCATTGACCCAGAACTGCCTCCTCCAGCTCTCTTCAATCCCAATGGCCCAGCACTGCCTATTCCAGGCCTCTTCCATCCCATTGACCCAGAACAGCCTCCTCCAGCTCTCTTCCATCCCATTGGCCCAGCACCACCTCCTGCAGCCCTCGTCCATCCCATTGGCCCAGCACTGCCTCCTCCAGCCTTCGTCCATCCCGCTGACCCAGCACCACCTCCTGCAGGCCTCGTCCATCCCATTGGCCCAGCACTGCCTCCTGCAGGCCTCTTCCATCCCATTGACCCAGAACAGCCTCCTCCAGCTCTCTTCAATCCCATTGGCCCAGCAACACCTCCTGGAACCCTCGTCCATCCCATTGGCCCAGCACTGCCTCCTCCAGCCTTCGTCCATCCCGCTGACCCAGCACCACCTCCTGCAGGCCTCGTCCATCCCATTGGCCCAGCACTGCCTCCTCC
Source organism: Heterodontus francisci (assembly GCF_036365525.1). Classification (NCBI taxonomy): domain Eukaryota; kingdom Metazoa; phylum Chordata; class Chondrichthyes; order Heterodontiformes; family Heterodontidae; genus Heterodontus; species Heterodontus francisci. The sequence continues at coordinate 93,733,805 of NC_090387.1, read as the reverse complement.
AAGCATCTTCCATCCCGCTGGCCCAGCACCTAATCCTCAAGCCCTCTTCCATCTCATTGGCCCAGCACTGCCTCCTCCAGCCCCACCCCCATCCCATTGGCCCAGCACTGCCTCCTCCAGCCCTCTTTCATCCTGCTGACCCAGCACTGCCTCCTCCAGCTCTCTTCCATCCTGCTGACGCAGCAGAGCTACCTCCAGCCCTCTTCCATCCCTTTGGCCCAGCACTACCTCCTCCAGCTCTCTTCAATCCCATTGGCCCAGCAATGCCTCCTCGAGCTCTCTTCAATCCCATTGGCCCAGCACTGCCTCCTCCAGCTCCCTTCAGTCCCATTGGCCCAGCAGAGCCTCCTCCAGCTCCCTTCAATCCCATTGGCCCAGCATGGCCTCCTCCAGCTCTCTTCAGTCCCATTGGCCCAGCACTGCCTCCTCCAGGCCTGTTCCATACCGCTGGCACAGTACCAACTCCTCAAGCCCTCGTCCATCCCATTGACCCAACCATGCCTCCTCCAGCCCACTTCCATCCCATTGCCCAGCACTGCCTCCTCCAGTCCTCCTTCATCCCATTGGCCCAGCACTGCCTCCTCCAGCCCTCTTCCATCCCATTGGCCCAGCACTGCCTCCTCCAGCCTTCGTCCATCCCGCTGACCCAGCACCACCTCCTGCAGGCCTCGTCCATCCCATTGGCCCAGCACTGCCTCCTCCAAGCATCTTCCATCCCGCTGGCCCAGCACCTAATCCTCAAGCCCTCTTCAATCTCATTGGCCCAGCACTGCCTCCTCCAGCCCCACCCCCATCCCATTGGCCCAGCACTGCCTCCTCCAGCCCTCTTTCATCCTGCTGACCCAGCACTGCCTCCTCCAGCTCTCTTCCATCCTGCTGACGCAGCAGAGCTACCTCCAGCCCTCTTCCATCCCTTTGGCCCAGCACTACCTCCTCCAGCTCTCTTCAATCCCATTGGCCCAGCAATGCCTCCTCTAGCTCTCTTCAATCCCATTGGCCCAGCACTGCCTCCTCCAGCTCCCTTCAGTCCCATTGGCCCAGCACAGCCTCCTCCAGCTCCCTTCAATCCCATTGGCCCAGCATGGCCTCCTCCAGCTCTCTTCAGTCCCATTGGCCCAGCACTGCCTCCTCCAGGCCTGTTCCATACCGCTGGCACAGTACCAACTCCTCAAGCCCTCATTCATCCCATTGGCCCCGAAATGCCTCCTCCAGCCCTCTTCCATCCCGTTGTCCCAGCACCACCTCCTCCAGTCCTTGTCCATCACATTGGCCCATGATTGTCTCCTCCAGCCCTCTTCCATCCCATTGGCCCAGCACTGCCTCCTCCAGCCCACTTCCATCCCATTGACCCAGCACTGCCTCCTCCAGACCTCTTCCATCCCATTGACCCAACCATGCCTCCTCCAGCCCACTTCCATCCCATTGACCCAGCACTGCCTCCTCCAGCCCTCTTCCATCCCATTGGCCCAGCACTGCCTCCTCGATTCCTATTCCATCGCATTGGCCCCGCACTGCCTCCTCCAGACCTCTTCCATCCCATTGGCCCAGCATTGCCTCCTCCAGCCCTTTTCATCCCATTGGCCCCGCACTGCCTCCTCCAGCCCTCTTTCATCCCATTGGCCCAGCACTGCCTCCTGCAGCCCTCTTCCATCCCATTGGCCCCGCACTGCCTACTCCAGCCCTCTTTCATCCCATTGGCCCAGCACTGCCTCCTGCAGCCCTCTTCCATCCCATTGGCCCCGCACTGCCTCCTCCAACCCTAATCCATCCCAATGGGCAGCACTGCCTGCACCTGCCCTCCTTCATCCCATTTGCCCAGCAGTGCCTCCTCCAGCCCTCCTTCTACCGATTGGCCCAGCACTGCCTCTTCCAGACTTCTTCCATCCCATTGGCTGAGCAATGCCTCCTCCCACCGTCTTCCATTCCATTTGCCCAACATCACCTCGTCCAGATCTCTTCCATCCCGCTGATCCAGCACTGCCTCCTCCAGCCCTCTTCCATCCCATTGGCCAACACTGCCACTTCCAGGCCTCTTCCATCCCATTGGCTCAGCACTACCTCTTCCAGGCCTCTTCCATCCCATTGGACCCGCACTGCCTTCTCCAGCCCTCTTTCATCCCATTGGCCCAGCACTGCCTCCTGCAGCCCTCTTCCATCCCATTGGCCCAGCATTGCCACCTCCAGCCCTCTTGCGTCCCATTGGCCCAGCACTGCCTCCTCCAGCCCCCTTCCAACATATTATCCCAGAACTCCCTCCTCCAGCCCACTTCCACCCCGTTGGACCAGCACCGCCTCCTCCAGATCTCTTCCATCCCATTGGACCAGCACTGCCTCTTCCAGGCTTCTTCCATCCCATTGATCCAGAACTGCCTCCTCCAGCTCTCTTCACTCCCATCGTCCAGCACTGCCTATTCCAGGCCTCTTCCATCCCATTGACCCAGAACAGCCTCCTCCTGCTCTCTTCCATCCCATTGGCCCAGCACCACATCCTCCAGACTTCGTCTATCCCATTGGCCCAGCACTGCCTCCTCCAGCCTTCGTCCATCCCACTGACACAGCACCTCCTCCTGCAGGCCTCGTCCATCCCATTGGCCCAGCACTGCCTCCTCCAGGCCTCTTCCATCCCACTGGCCCAGCACCTAATCCTCAAGCCCTCTTGCATCTCATTGGCCCAGCACTGCCTCCTCCAGCCCCCTCCCATCCCATTGGCCCAGCACTGCCTCCTCCAGCCCTCTTCCATCCCATTGGCCCCGCACTGCCTCCTCCAGCCCTTTTCATCGCATTGGCCCAGCACTGCCTCCTGCAGCCCTCTTCCATCCCATTGGCCCTGCACTGCCTCCTCCAGCCCTCTTTCATCCCATTGGCCCAGCACTGCCTCCTGCAGCCCTCTTCCATCCGATTGGCCCAGCACTGCCTCCTCCAGCCCTCTTCCATCCATTGGCCCAGCACTGCCTCCTGCAGCCCTCTTCCATCCCATTGCCCAGCACTGCCTGCTCCAGTCCTCCTTCATCCCATTGGCCCAGCACTGCCTCCTCCAACCCAATTCCATCCCATTGGCCAGCACTGCCTGCTCCAGCCCTCCTTCATTCCATTAGCCCAGCACTGCCTCCTCCAGCCCTCCTTCCACCGATTGGCCCAGCACTGCCTCTTCCAGACTTCTTCCATCCCATTGGCTGAGCAATGCCTCCTCCCGCCGTCTTCCATTTCATTTGCCCAACACCACCTCCTCCAGCTCTCTTCCATCCCGCTGACCCAGCACTGCCTCCTCCAGCCCTCTTCCATCCCATTGGCCCCGCACAGCCTCCTCCAGCCCTCTTTCATCCCATTGGCCCCGCCCTGCCTCCTCCAGTCCTCTTTCATCTCATTGGCACAGTAGTGCCTCCTGCAGCCCTCTTCCATCCCATTGGCCCCGCACTACCTCCTCCAGCCCTCTTTCATCCCATTGGCCCAGCACTGCCTCCTGCAGCCCTCTTCCATCCCATTGGCCCCGCACTGCCTCCTCCAGCCCTCTTTCATCCCATTGGCCCAGCACTGCCTCCTGCAGCCCTCTTCCATCCCATTGGCCCAGCAGTGCCTCCTCCAGCTCTCTTCCATCCCATTGGCCCAGCACTGCTTCCTCCAGCTCTCTTCCATCCCATTGGCCCAGCACTGCCTCCTGCAGCCCTCTTCAATCCCATTGGCCCTGCATTGCCTCCTCCAGCCCTCTTTCATCCCATTGGCCCTGCACTGCCTCCTGCAGCCCTCTTACATCCCATTGGCCCTGCACTGCCTCCTCCAGCCCTCTTTCATCCCATTGGCCCCGCACTGCCTCCTCCAGCTCTCTTCCATCCCATTGGCCCAGCATTACCACCTCCAGCCCTCTTGCGTCCCATTGGCCCAGCACTGCCTCCTCCAGCCCCCTTCCATCATATTATCCCAGAACTCCCTCCTCCAGCCCTCTTCCACCCTGCTGGCCCAGCACTGCCTCTTCCAGGCTTCTTCCATCCCATTGACCCAGAACTGCCTCCTCCAGCTCTCTTCAATCCCATTGGCCCAGCACTGCCTATTCCAGGCCTCTTCCATCCCATTGACCCAGAACAGCCTCCTCCAGCTCTCTTCCATCCCATTGGCCCAGCACCACCTCCTCCAGCCGTCGTCCATCCCATTGGTCCAGCACTGCCTCCTCCAGGCCTCTTCCATCGCGCTGGCCGAGCAACACCTCCTGCAGCCCTCGTCCATCCCATTGGCCCAGCAGTGCCTCCTCCAGCCTTCGTCCATCCCGCAGACCCAGCACCACCTCCTGCAGGCCTCGTCCATCCCATTGGCCCAGCACTGCCTCCTGCAGGCCTCTTCCATCCCATTGACCCAGAACAGCCTCCTCCAGCTCTCTTCAATCCCATTGGCCCAGCAACACCTCCTGGAACCCTCGTCCATCCCATTGGCCCAGCACTGCCTCCTCCAGCCTTCGTCCATCCCGCTGACCCAGCACCACCTCCTGCAGGCCTCGTCCATCCCATTGGCCCAGCACTGCCTCCTCCAAGCATCTTCCATCCCGCTGGCCAAGCACCTAATCCTCAAGCCCTCTTCCATCTCATTGGCCCAGCACTGCCTCCTCCAGCCCCACCCCCATCCCATTGGCCCAGCACTGCCTCCTCCAGCCCTCTTTCATCCTGCTGACCCAGCACTGCCTCCTCCAGCTCTCTTCCATCCTGCTGACGCAGCAGAGCTACCTCCAGCCCTCTTCAATCCCATTGGCCCAGCAATGCCTCCTCTAGCTCTCTTCAATCCCATTGGCCCAGCAATGCCTCCTCGAGCTCTCTTCAGTCCCATTGGCCCAGCACTGCCTCCTCCAGGCCTGTTCCATACCGCTGGCACAGTACCAACTCCTCAAGCCCTCATTCATCCCATTGGCCCCGAAATGCCTCCTCCAGCCCTCTTCCATCCCGTTGTCCCAGCACCACCTCCTCCAGTCCTTGTCCATCACATTGGCCCATGATTGTCTCCTCCAGCCCTCTTCCATCCCATTGGCCCAGCACTGCCTCCTCCAGCCCACTTCCATCCCATTGACCCAGCACTGCCTCCTCCAGACCTCTTCCATCCCATTGACCCAACCATGCCTCCTCCAGCCCACTTCCATCCCATTGACCCAGCACTGCCTCCTCCAGCCCTCTTCCATCCCATTGGCCCAGCACTGCCTCCTCGATTCCTATTCCATCGCATTGGCCCCGCACTGCCTCCTCCAGACCTCTTCCATCCCATTGGCCCAGCATTGCCTCCTCCAGCCCTTTTCATCCCATTGGCCCAGCACTGCCTCCTCCAGCCCTCTTTCATCCCATTGGCCCAGCACTGCCTCCTGCAGCCCTCTTCCATCCCATTGGCCCCGCACTGCCTACTCCAGCCCTCTTTCATCCCATTGGCCCAGCACTGCCTCCTGCAGCCCTCTTCCATCCCATTGGCCCCGCACTGCCTCCTCCAACCCTAATCCATCCCAATGGGCAGCACTGCCTGCACCTGCCCTCCTTCATCCCATTGGCCCAGCAGTGCCTCCTCCAGCCCTCCTGCTACCGATTGGCCCAGCACTGCCTCTTCCAGACTTCTTCCATCCCATTGGCTGAGCAATGCCTCCTCCCACCGTCTTCCATTCCATTTGCCCAACATCACCTCGTCCAGCTCTCTTCCATCCCGCTGATCCAGCACTGCCTCCTGCAGCCCTCATCCATCCCATTGGCCAACACTGCCACTTCCAGGCCTCTTCCATCCCATTGGCTCAGCACTACCTCTTCCAGGCCTCTTCCATCCCATTGGCCCCGCACTGCCTCCTCCAGCCCTCTTTCATCCCATTGGCCCAGCACTGCCTCCTGCAGCCCTCTTCCATCCCATTGGCCCAGCATTGCCACCTCCAGCCCTCTTGCGTCCCATTGGCCCAGCACTGCCTCCTCCAGCCCCCTTCCAACATATTATCCCAGAACTCCCTCCTCCAGCTCACTTCCACCCCGTTGGACCAGCACCGCCTCCTCCAGATCTCTTCCATCCCATTGGACCAGCACTGCCTCTTCCAGGCTTCTTCCATCCCATTGGCCCAGCACTGCCTCCTCCAGCTCTCTTCAATCCCATTGGCCCAGCACTGCCTATTCCAGGCCTCTTCCATCCCATTGACCCAGAACAGCCTCCTCCAGCTCTCTTCCATCCCATTGGCCCAGCACCACCTCCTCCAGCCGTCGTCCATCCCATTGGTCCAGCACTGCCTCCTCCAGGCCTCTTCCATCGCGCTGGCCGAGCAACACCTCCTGCAGCCCTCGTCCATCCCATTGGCCCAGCAGTGCCTCCTCCAGCCTTCGTCCAGCCCGCTGATCCAGCACCACCTCCTGCAGGCCTCGTCCATCCCATTGGCCCAGCACTGCCTCCTGCAGCCCATGTCCATCCCATTGGCCCAGCACTGCCTCCTCCAGCTCTCTTCCATCCCATTGGCCCAGCATTGCCACCTCCAGCCCTCTTGCGTCCCATTGGCCCAGCACTGCCGCCTCCAGCCTTCGTCCATCCCGCTGACCCAGCACCACCTCCTGCAGGCCTCGTCCATCCCATTGGCCCAGCACTGCCTCCTCCAAGCATCTTCCATCCCGCTGGCCCAGCACCTAATCCTCAAGCCCTCTTCCATCTCATTGGCCCAGCACTGCCTCCTCCAGCCCCACCCCCATCCCATTGGCCCAGCACTGCCTCCTCCAGCCCTCTTTCATCCTGCTGACGCAGCAGAGCTACCTCCAGCCCTCTTCCATCCCTTTGGCCCAGCACTACCTCCTCCAGCTCTCTTCAATCCCATTGGCCCAGCAATGCCTCCTCTAGCTCTCTTCAATCCCATTGGCCCAGCACTGCCTCCTCCAGCTCCCTTCAGTCCCATTGGCCCAGCACAGCCTCCTCCAGCTCCCTTCAATCCCATTGGCCCAGCATGGCCTCCTCCAGCTCTCTTCAGTCCCATTGGCCCAGCACTGCCTCCTCCAGGCCTGTTCCATACCGCTGGCACAGTACCAACTCCTCAAGCCCTCATTCATCCCATTGGCCCCGAAATGCCTCCTCCAGCCCTCTTCCATCCCGTTGTCCCAGCACCACCTCCTCCAGTCCTTGTCCACCACATTGGCCCATGATTGTCTCCTCCAGCCCTCTTCCATCCCATTGACCCAGCACTGCCTCCTCCAGCCCTCTTCCATCCCATTGGCCCAGCACTGCCTCCTCGATTCCTATTCCATCGCATTGGCCCCGCACTGCCTCCTCCAGACCTCTTCCATCCCATTGGCCCAGCATTGCCTCCTCCAGCCCTTTTCATCCCATTGGCCCCGCACTGCCTCCTCCAGCCCTCTTTCATCCCATTGGCCCAGCACTGCCTCCTGCAGCCCTCTTCCATCCCATTGGCCCCGCACTGCCTACTCCAGCCCTCTTTCATCCCATTGGCCCAGCACTGCCTCCTGCAGCCCTCTTCCATCCCATTGGCCCCGCACTGCCTCCTCCAACCCTAATCCATCCCAATGGGCAGCACTGCCTGCACCTGCCCTCCTTCATCCCATTGGCCCAGCAGTGCCTCCTCCAGCCCTCCTTCTACCGATTGGCCCAGCACTGCCTCTTCCAGACTTCTTCCATCCCATTGGCTGAGCAATGCCTCCTCCCACCGTCTTCCATTCCATTTGCCCAACATCACCTCGTCCAGCTCTCTTCCATCCCGCTGATCCAGCACTGCCTCCTCCAGCCCTCATCCATCCCATTGGCCAACACTGCCACTTCCAGGCCTCTTCCATCCCATTGGCTCAGCACTACCTCTTCCAGGCCTCTTCCATCCCATTGGCCCCGCACTGCCTCCTCCAGCCCTCTTTCATCCCATTGGCCCAGCACTGCCTCCTGCAGCCCTCTTCCATCCCATTGGCCCAGCATTGCCACCTCCAGCCCTCTTGCGTCCCATTGGCCCAGCACTGCCTCCTCCAGCCCCCTTCCAACATATTATCCCAGAACTCCCTCCTCCAGCCCACTTCCACCCCGTTGGACCAGCACCGCCTCCTCCAGATCTCTTCCATCCCATTGGACCAGCACTGCCTCTTCCAGGCTTCTTCCATCCCATTGATCCAGAACTGCCTCCTCCAGCTCTCTTCACTCCCATCGTCCAGCACTGCCTATTCCAGGCCTCTTCCATCCCATTGACCCAGAACAGCCTCCTCCTGCTCTCTTCCATCCCATTGGCCCAGCACCACATCCTCCAGCCTTCGTCCATCCCATTGGCCCAGCACTGCCTCCTCCAGCCTTCGTCCATCCCACTGACACAGCACCTCCTCCTGCAGGCCTCGTCCATCCCATTGGCCCAGCACTGCCTCCTCCAGGCCTCTTCCATCCCACTGGCCCAGCACCTAATCCTCAAGCCCTCTTGCTTCTCATTGGCCCAGCACTGCCTCCTCCAGACCCCCTCCCATCCCATTGGCCCAGCACTGCCTCCACCAGCCCACTTCCATCCCGCTGACCCAGCACTGCCTCCTCCAGCTCTCTTCCATCCCGTTGTCCCAGCACCACCTCCTCCAGTTCTTGTCCATCACATTGGCCCATGATTGTCTCCTCCAGCCCTCTTCCATCCCATTTGCCCAGCACTGCCTCCTCCAGCCCACTTCCATCCCATTGGCCCAGCACTGCCTCCTCCAGCCCTCTTACATCGCATTGGCCCAGCACTGCCTCCTCCAGACCTCTTCCATCCCATTGGCCCAGCATTGCCTCCTCCAGCCAGCTTCCATCCCATTGGCCCTGCACTGCCTCCTCCAGCCCTCTTTCATCCCATTGGCCCAGCACTGCCTCCTGCAGCCCTCTTCCATCCGTTTGGCCCAGCACTGCCTCCTCCAGCCCTCTTCCATCCATTGGCCCAGCACTGCCTCCTGCAGCCCTCTTCCATCCCATTGCCCAGCACTGCCTGCTCCAGTCCTCCTTCATCCCATTGGCCCAGCACTGCCTCCTCCAACCCAATTCCATCCCATTGGCCCAGCACTGCCTCCTCCAGCCTTCGTCCATCCCTCTGACCCAGCACCACCTCCTGCAGGCCTCGTCCATCCCATTGGCCCAGCACTGCCTCCTCCAAGCATCTTCCATCCCGCTGGCCCAGCACCTAATCCTCAAGCCCTCTTCCATCTCAGTGGCCCAGCACTGCCTCCTCCAGCCCCACCCCCATCCCATTGGCCCAGCACTGCCTCCTCCAGCCCTCTTTCATCCTGCTGACCCAGCACTGCCTCCTCCAGCTCTCTTCCATCCTGCTGACGCAGCAGAGCTACCTCCAGCCCTCTTCCATCCCTTTGGCCCAGCACTACCTCCTCCAGCTCTCTTCAATCCCATTGGCCCAGCAATGCCTCCTCTTGCTCTCTTCAATCCCATTGGCCCAGCACTGCCTCCTCCAGCTCCCTTCAGTCCCATTGGCCCAGCACAGCCTCCTCCAGCTCCCTTCAATCCCATTGGCCCAGCATGGCCTCCTCCAGCTCTCTTCAGTCCCATTGGCCCAGCACTGCCTCCTCCAGGCCTGTTCCATACCGCTGGCACAGTACCAACTCCTCAAGCCCTCATTCATCCCATTGGCCCCGAAATGCCTCCTCCAGCCCTCTTCCATCCCGTTGTCCCAGCACCACCTCCTCCAGTCCTTGTCCATCACATTGGCCCATGATTGTCTCCTCCAGCCCTCTTCCATCCCATTGGCCCAGCACTGCCTCCTCCAGCCCACTTCCATCCCATTGACCCAGCACTGCCTCCTCCAGACCTCTTCCATCCCATTGACCCAACCATGCCTCCTCCAGCCCACTTCCATCCCATTGACCCAGCACTGCCTCCTCCAGCCCTCTTCCATCCCATTGGCCCAGCACTGCCTCCTCGATTCCTATTCCATCGCATTGGCCCCGCACTGCCTCCTCCAGACCTCTTCCATCCCATTGGCGCAGCATTGCCTCCTCCAGCCCTTTTCATCCCATTGGCCCCGCACTGCCTCCTCCAGCCCTCTTTCATCCCATTGGCCCAGCACTGCCTCCTGCAGCCCTCTTCCATCCCATTGGCCCCGCACTGCCTACTCCAGCCCTCTTTCATCCCATTGGCCCAGCACTGCCTCCTCCAGCCCTCATCCATCCCATTGGCCAACACTGCCACTTCCAGGCCTCTTCCATCCCACTGGCCCAGCACCTAATCCTCAAGCCCTCTTGCATCTCATTGGCCCAGCACTGCCTCCTCCAGACCCCCTCCCATTCCATTGGCCCAGCACTGCCTCCTCCAGACCCCCTCCCATTCCATTGGCCCAGCACTGCCTCCTCCAGCCCGCTTCCATCCCATTGGCCCCGCACTGCCTCCTCCAGCCCTTTTCATCCCATTGGCCCAGCACTGCCTCCTGCAGCCCTCTTCCATCCCATTGGCCCTGCACTGCCTCCTCCAGCCCTCTTTCATCCCATTGGCCCAGCACTGCCTCCTGCAGCCCTCTTCCATCCGATTGGCCCAGCACTGCCTCCTCCAGCCCTCTTCCATCCATTGGCCCAGCACTGCCTCCTGCAGCTCTCTTCAATCCCATTGGCCCAGCAATGCCTCCTCCAGCTCCCTTCAGTCCCATTGGCCCAGCACAGCCTCCTCCAGCTCCCTTCAATCCCATTGGCCCAGCATGGCCTCCTCCAGCTCTCTTCAGTCCCATTGGCCCAGCACTGCCTCCTCCAGGCCTGTTCCATACCGCTGGCACAGTGCCAACTCCTCAAGCCCTCATTCATCCCATTGGCCCCGAAATGCCTCCTCCAGCCCTCTTCCATCCCGTTGTCCCAGCACCACCTCCTCCAGTCCTTGTCCATCACATTGGCCCATGATTGTCTCCTCCAGCCCTCTTCCATCCCATTGGCCCAGCACTGCCTCCT